>NC_064853.1:102887109-103012109 GCF_024139225.1 Suncus etruscus | reverse complement strand
GCCTGGTCCCAGCTGGGTGGCCTCTTTCTCATCTCTAATCCCTCTGCAGTGCCGATATGGGGGTGTCTCACTTCTCACAATGCCTAACTGCTCTGCCTCAGGGCTAGTCCCCAGCAGAGCCAGCCTCTCAGTTACCTTCAGGCCTTCACCAATCACCTCCTGCTGCTTTTCCAGGCCACCCCCTAAAGGGAAGGCAGCACCCAAAAGGGTAGAGACCCTTGTACCTGCTGCAGGACTCCCTAACTCTGCCTCATTCTCTACTCCCAGAGCCTCCTGGAGACTGCCGTGAAGGTGACCACTTGAGGAAGACCCCTGAATCAGACCCTCACACACATACATGCACAAATATGCATATACACGCACACATGTATTCATGCACACATACAAGCCTATTTTCTGGAGAAATATTCACACCGAAGCCCGCAGGGCAGAGGGCTGGTGTGACCTTTGTGGGCGAGCTGGGCTCTTCACCTGTCTATGCATAGCACAGGTCTTGAAGCTTCAAAGCAGGGCCAGACTACCCTTCCCTTCTCCATCAATTTTGCTGCCGTGGGACCTAAGGCAAGCTGCTGTGCCACTCTGTGCCATACAGAGTCAAGCGAACCGAGGCTCTCAGGAACTGCTGCATTGTTACTGCTGTGGCTTTTTCTAATGTTATCTACCCATGTACTCGTGAGGTTGCTTGTACCCTCCCCAATTGTCTCCACTTACTCTTTAGGAGAATCTATTTTCCCAAAACATTTGTTCAAAGAGCCTGCTCACTGGAGCGCAAAGAGATGTCACACTGAAACCTCTATAGGAACTGAGTATTTTTGCTGAGGGGTGGAAGAGCAGTAGTGGTGGTTGTCACGTCTCATCCCTGACTAGTGCTCCTTCCAGGTCTGAAAGTTGTAACTGATGGAAGTTAGAAGCAGGCCATAGAAAGTTTAACTGAGGCTTCCTCTCCTCAAATCATAGCTGCCCTGACAGGAGTGCATGGTATGTCCTCTCTTTCACCCTGATTTCCTCTCTGAGCACAGGGAGACACTTGGGAAAACAGGGACAGAAAAAGGGAGCCATGGACCTTAAACTCTACCCCCTTTCTATCAATTGCTCTCTCAGTCAATTTCATTTTTGGGCACACACTCTCACTCAATCCTCACATTCTTTTCTTTTCTTTTTTTTTTTTTTTTTTGGTTTTTGGGCCACACCCGGCGGTGCTCAGGGGTTACTCCTGGCTGTCTGCTCAGAAATAGCTCCTGGCAGGCACGGGGGACCATATGGGACACCGGGATTCGAACCAACCACCTTTGGTCCTGGATTGGCTGCTTGCAAGGCAAACGTCACAGTGCTATCTCTTCGGGCCCACAATCCTCACATTCTACATCAACCCCTATATAAACTCTGATCCTGAGACCTAAGGAGGGCACCAGGTTTGAAAAGGCTCTAGCTGCCTGTACTTTTAATGGAAGGCCTTCACCAAAACTGCCTGTGCCCACAAGGGAGGGTGTTTGTAAAGCTGCCTGTGGGGCTGGTGAGGTGGCACTAGAGGTAAGGTGTCTTCCTTGCAAGCGCTAGCCAAGGAAGGACCGCTGTTAGATCCCCCAGCGTCCCATATGGTCCCCCCAAGCCAGGGGCAGCTTCTGAGCGCTTAGCCAGGAGTAACCCCTGAGCATCAAATGGGTGTGGCCCCCCCCAAAAAAAAACAAAAAAAGAAAAGCTGCCTGTACCCACAAAAAGGAGCATTAGAGTGCTGAAAGACTGTCCATGGGGCACTCAATACAAAAAGGGATGTAGCATAAATATTATTCGAGACATAACTTCAACAAACATCCTAAGGACTTTTCTTTGAGCCTCTCTTAAAGATTATTCAGATTTATATAAGTACACCTTATTATGAGCATTTGTGTTAATTCAAGTATTCTTTAGTCTTACAAAATAATAACCACCCTCAAACCTAGCTTTACTGTGAGCCTATGTGCAGTCACTTCAAGGGTTAATATTTCAGACCCCAGTTCAGAATGCATGAACTGGAACAAGGCCAAAACAATAGCCAGTCTCTGGGAACTGACCTTGCTGGAGGAACACGGTGGCTGGGGTTGTGCCTTGACCCTGGGTTGGTAAAGATAAACATTCAGCTTGTCTTGGCCATTATCTCTAGGGCCCAGTGAAAAACTAATCGGTCTTGTCTGCAATTGTGATGCCTTCCAAGAAATTTTGTAAAAGCTCTAATTTAGAAAAAAAAAAAAAGACTAGAGTAAAGAGACAAGATGGAACTTTACTTCTGAGTGTCTGAATCTCTGATTTCATTTCCACCAATTCATGCACACACTTTGGGTCACACCCGGCAGTGCTCAGGGGTTACTCCTGGCTCTAATCTCAGAAATCACCCCTGGCAAGCACAGGGGACCATATGGAATGCCGGGATTCAAACCACTGTCCTTCTGCATGAAAGGCAAATGCCTTACCTCCATGCTATCTCTCCAGCCCTAGCACACAGCTTCTTGAGCAGGGAGGCAAGATTTCCCTCTGTGTCTGGACCAAGCAGTCACACACTCTTTCATGTCAGTCTCACACAAACTCACTCACACATCATCATATGCTCTCAGAAGGACACTCACTCACATTCTCTCTCCTGGGCATGCAATCTCTCTCTCACCCTCACAATTCCTATTCTTTCAGAGATGCACACACACATTCTTACACTTGCGCATACACTGCCAGCCTCACAAACTCTCCCACTCTCACTCACCCTCATCTGCTTTCAATACTTTTTCACATGCACACACAGTATTGCTGAAGTTCTTAGTGAAGTGGGGAGAAGAGAGATGGCATTCTTGGGTGGGTGGGGGGTCGCTTGCTTTCCTCTCCACAGCCACCTAGTCATGGAAGGGAATCGGCTCAGCACAGACTGCTCACCTGCTCCACATGGCAGTCCTGTGGAGTCCTCTCACACTGCATCTGAGTCCTGCTTGGTCAACTCAGCATGGAAAATTATGCTTGGGCATCTCAAGCTGTGGCAAAGAGGGCCGGAGAGAAGCATGGAAGAAGAGCATTTGCCTTGCATGCAAAAGGACAGTGGTTCCTATCAGGGCATCCCTGAGCCTGCCAGAAGCAATTTCTGAGCGTAGAGCCAAGAGTAACCCCTGAGCACTACCAGGTGTGACCCAAAAACAAAAACAAAAGCAAAAAACGAAACAAACAAAATAAACTTGGAGCAAAGAATTGCTGTTTGCAGGCTAAGAACGCCAATTTTAATTTCTACCTGGGTTCTTTACAGATCTGTTACTCTCCTGAATAGATAAGGATTTCAGGAGGAAACAGATAGTGAAATAAAAGAGAGAAAAACATTTTCAAGATTGAAAGTGTTATTTCTCCATAGGGTCATAACTGAACAACTTTCTAGAAGAGTTGTATTTGGGTGTTCATTAAATTTCTTGGCCTGGAGTTTTCTTAGACATAAGAGCTCATCATGATATTGTTACAGAGTTTGAATTTTTGGTGTGTGTGTGTGTGTGTGTGTGGTGTGTGTGTGTGTGTGTGTGTGTGTGTGTGTGTGTGTGTGTGTCCTCTCCCTGCAGGAGCTCAGCCCTCTCTGGGGCCTGTGCTGGCATCTGTCAGGATCTTAGCAATCTCAGTTCCTGTGACTTTTGAGTAGGTCTGACCTTGATGTGTTTAACTAAGTTAGGGTTAGGGAGAGATTTTAAATCACGTCTTGATTTTATGACTTTCAAGAAACTTATTACCAGAGGCCCCACTGTCCACTTTCCTACTTTACACTCATTTTCACCCATACACTCTCCCTCACATGTATACACTCCCACATTTTCTCCCATCCTCACAAATTCTCATACTCTCAGGCATAGACACTCTCACACATTGTCTCATATGTGCATAGAGTCTCAGACTCACATGCTCTCACTTACTCCCTAATTCTCACATACTCACCCACTCTCAATTTCTCATGCACATGCTCTGTCATGCCCTCCCATACCCTAACACATGTATGTGCACAGACTGTTGGCGTGTCCAACTCATAGTGCTACTCTTCTCACATCCTGAAGTTGTCACACTTAAGTCTCTTCCAATATCAGCAGCAGGCACCTTTGCTGGAGTGTATGGAGTTCCTTCCACTTTCTAAAAGTGGCCTCCATCCTGTGACAATGCTCTGGGCACCTTCACACTGCTTTGTGAGTCCCACTCCCTCCCTTCCCCCCTTCTAGATTCTGAACTCTGCTGATTCTGGAGAGCAAAACTCTCTCTCTCTCTTTCTTTCTCTTTCTTTCTTTTCTCTTTCTTTCTCTTCTTTCTTTCTTTCTTTCTCTCTTTCTTTCTCTTTTTTCTCTTTCCTTTCCTTTCCTTCTTTCTCTTCTCTCTTTCCTTCCTTTCTTCTTTCTCTCTCTTTCTTTCTCTTTCTCTTTCTTCTTCCTTTTCTTTCTTTCTTCTTTTCTTTTTCTTTCTTCTTTTTTCTCTTTCTTTCTTCTTCTTTCTTTCTTTCTTTCTTTCTCTTCTTTCTTCTTTCTTCTTCTTTCTTTCTTCTCTTCTTTCTTTCTTCTTCCTTCTTTCTCTTTCTCCTTTCTTTCTCTTTCTTTCTTTCTTTCTTTTTTGTTCCTTCCTTCTTTCTCTTCCTTCTTCCTTCTTCCTTCCTTCTCTTTCTCTTTCTTTCTTTCTTTCTTTCTTTCTTTCTTTTTCTTTCTTTCTTTTTCTTTTTCTTTCCTTCCTTCCTTCCTTCCTTCCTTCCTTCCTTCCTTCTTCCTTCCTTCCTTTTTCTTTCTTTCTTTTTTCCTTCTTTCTTTTCGTTTTTTGGGTCACACCCGGCAGTGCTCAGAGGTTATTCCTGGCTCTGTGCTCAGAAGTCGCTCCTGGCAGGCTCGGGGAAACATATGGAATGCTGGAAATCAAACCGGGGGTCTGTCCTGTGTTGGCCACGTGCAAGGCAAATGCCCTACCACTGTGCTATGGCTCTAGCCCCCTATTTCTGAGACCATATCCTTTCTCCTTATTCTTGATTCCAGTTGCCTCGCCCCTCTTCAACTTGTTGAAACCTCACTCCCTGGAAAAGCCTTGGTCCTGCTTTCTTCCTTAGTCCCTGGCACCCAGCATGGCCCCGTGCTGCTACACCCAGACAGCACTTTATTTTTCTCAGGGATGAGCACCCTACAAGGCTAACACACACACTCTACACTGTTTGACCTGGAAGGACTAGGAGAATTGTCTGATCAGGGGCAAGGACCCAGTCAAAACATGGGCACAGATAGCCTGACACCACCCACTGGCCAGAGAACCTGCTGTCCCACTGAAGCATGAGGAAAAAACACATACCTCCTTTCTCAGTGAGACAAGGCTTGGTTCAGAGAGCCACAAAGCCACTAGCTGATGGCCATGACCTGTCCTGCTTTGTCTTCTCACCAGCCCTGGATCACAGCCCAGAGCTACCAAGCAATGGAAGTCCTGCTTTCTCAGCTAAACCTGGGTGCCTGGGAAGCCTTGTGGGGCTCTCGGGTGGGTCTGGGGTCCCTAACACACCCTGAGTCATATGCCCTGGGTGCTGAGTCACCAGATGAGCTCATGGAAGTCATGGGTCACTGGGAGGGAACTGTGGGGCTGTGGCTCTGCTGTGCATAGCAGCAGCCCACAGGTAGGTGGCTGAAAGGGCCCTGGAGAGAGTCCAAGATCAGGCAATGGCTGGAGGTTCCAAGGCACTCTTGCCCCATGTGTATGTGTCACCTACTCTGGACACGCCCTCTGTGACCATAGCCATAGAGATCAGATGGCCATGGGGTAATCTGCAGCTGGTGCTGCTCTGGCTCCATTCCACTCTGGTGAAAAGCACATGGGCCTACTTTGGGATAAGATACTTTCCCCCTCCAGAGTATGAGGCTGATGGGACTGACTCTCACCAGGCAGAAAGGCACAGTGTCCAGATCTGCTCCTTTGGGCCCTCTCCTAGGGTAATCCCAACCATACGGTCTTTCTCTCTCATTTTATAAAATTTTTTTTTTTTTTTTGGTTTTTGGGTCACACCCGGCGGTGCTCAGGGGTTACTCCTGGCTGTCTGCTCAGAAACAGCTCCTGGCAGGCACAGGGGACCATATGGGACACCGGGATTTGAACCAACCACCTTTGGTCCTGGATCAGCTGCTTGCAAGGCAAACGCCACTGTGCTATCTCTCCGGGCCCTCATTTTATAAAATTTTTAATCAAATCGCCATGAGGCACAAAGTTACAGTTATCCATGACTGAGTTCCATCATATAATGTTCAATACCCATCCCTTCACCAATGCACATTTCCTGTCACCAATGTTTCCAGGTTCCCTCTGCCCTCCCCACCATCTCTGCCTCTGTAGCAGACATTTTCCTCTCTTTCTGTCTTTCTCTGTTATGTCTCTGTTTCTCCCTTCCTTTCTCTTTCCTTTTAGACACCGTAATTTACAATATTGTTACTCAAGAGGTATCATGTATATTACTTTATCTCTCCCACTGGAGCCTGGCAGAGAGAGCTCTAGAGAAAGCTCCAAGCAAAGCTCACGTGAACTTCGCAGTTCTGCCCCTGCCCATCAGGAGTTAATCAACCTTCATCCTATGAGGGATTGAACATGGCCTCATTTAGCCAGTTTAAAAAGGCCTGCATCTCATACAGACCAACAAAATCGTATTGTATTGAGTTCATTACTAACTTGATTGAGGATGGACTTTGGACTACTTAGAATTTACATATGATTGCTAAGACCTGCCCGAGCATTTCACTATCTGCAGTGGAAAGTGTGGCTTAGTGATGAGGCTAAGACTAAATTCCACACCCTAGGTCATTCTGGAAGAAGAATTTCAGGAGTTTAGTTGAATTCTAAATTATTAATCAGCGAAAGACCTTTTGCTGATGTAAGAAAACAAGTTGCCTTACCTCATGCTATTTTAGAACAGATCTGGGAGGTGACCCTGTGGCTTGGGAAAAGATGGATGCTGATAATAAAAAAAAAAGATTAATGCTGATGCCAAATTTAAAGAAAGCTATACTAAGATTTTTCAAGGAGTTTATGAGACATATGCAGAATTTCTAGGAAAACTGATGGATGCAATCCAGAGACAAATTAGAGGTAAGGAAGCACAGTAGCACCTAATAAGACAATTAGCTTTTAAAAATGCTAATGAAGACTACCAGATCTTGTGCCCTATCAGAGAAAGGGAGGATATTATGTGGTACTTAAGAACTTGTCAAAATGTTGGTTCTATCAAACATAAGGCTTGTGTCCATGACACAGAGGCCTATTCTATATGAAGGCAAGCTCAGGAGAATTCAGATGGAACAGGCTATCCCTCTAGAGAAGTGGTCCTCAAACTATGGCCCGCGGGCCACATATTATATTTGTATCTGTTTTGTTTCTTCATTGCAAAATAAGATATATGCAGTGTGCATAAAAATTCGTTCATAAGTTTTTTGTTTGTTTTTTTATTATTTTTTTTTTGTGTGGTTTTTGGGTCATACCCGGCAGTGCTCAGGGGTTACTCCTGGCTCCATGCTCAGAAATTGCTCCTGGCAGGCATGGGGGACCATATGGGACACCGTGATTTGAACCGATGACCTTCTGCATGAAAGGCAAACGCCTTACCTCCATGCTATTTCTCTGGCCCCCATAAGTTTTGTTTTTACTCTAGTCAGACCCTCCAATGGTCTGAGGGACAGTGAACTGGCCCCCTGTTTAAAAAGTTTGAGGACCCCTGCTAGAGAATACAGAGCCTCAATCAATACCGTTCTTTTAAGGGAACCACCTGACCCTATCCAAGATGTGGCAAGGGAAACCATTAGGCCACAGACTGTCTAGTCATCAAGTCTTTTTTGTTTGTTTGTTTCTTTGGTAATCAAGTCTTGAGAAATTGGAGAAGAGGCTAGCCCCAGGTTTCATAAATTCAGCAGATGTTTTAAATGTGGTAGAGCATTTTCATAGAAACTGCAGGATTCCTCCTGAACCTGCCTTCTCTAGGCTATGACCAAATCATCCTATCTCAGGAAACTGAGCAAGGGGCAACCCTCAAGATCCACAGAATTAGGGGACATTCTCATCTGTGTTCCCCCCTCCCCTCATCCTGGGCCAACATAACTGTAATTAATAGGTTCACTGCAACTACTACTAAAGGAAGTTGTGCCTTGGATATCCCCTGCCCTGAGACAGTAACCATTACACTGGTCCAGTGCCTCTACAAATTAAAATTTGGCATAAAGAGGCCACTCCCACCAGGCACTATAGGCCTGATCCTAGGAAGCAGCAGTCTGACTGTTAATGTAGAGATAATAGATTCTGATTATGTTGGACAAATAATATTTCTGTGCCAACTGTCTGGACTTTTGAGAAGGGAGAGTGCATTGCCCAGTTCTGTTACTCCCCTTTACAATGCCTGGCCACTCTGATCACCCTAGCATTGGAGGCTACAGTAGCACCAACCCCCAAACAGCCTCTACTGATCCTCTGGTGATCTTTATCTATAATATTACAAAGGCCATGTGCCCACTAATAACCCTTGAGATTCATGAGAAGAAACTTAAAGGCATATTTGATACAGGTGTTGATGTTTCCATCATTTCTTCACAATACTGGCCCTGTAACTGAGCTGTGCAAGAAATACCTTATGGTTTTCAAGGAGTAGGTTCATTTCTCTCATATTCAGTTGGACAGAGTGCTAGACAGCTGAAACGTATTGGTCCAGACGGAGGGGTGGCCACCTTTCAACCATATGTAGCTCCCCTTCCCCTGAATATATGGGGTCAAGATCTACATGAATAGTGGAGTGCCATGTACAATATTCCTTTCCCCTCCTCCTTCGAGGCCATGCCTATTTAATTGGGGCTGCTGCAGTTCAGCTCCTGCCACATCTTTACATTCAGTGTAAATTTCACAATCCGGTGTAAAATCAAAGGTCCTGATAGACCTGGTAGAGGAGTAATTTAAGCTAGGACATATTAAAACCTCATTTTCAGAATGGAATTCTCCTGTTTTTTGTTGTACAAAATAAGTCAGGCAAATGGCTTGTTAATTGACTTAAGGAATGTTAATTCTACCATGATTACTATGGGCAACCTGCCCCACCCCCATCCCAGTGACTGTTCCTAAAGACTGGCTGCTGGCTGTAATAGACTTAAAAATTGTTTTTATAACATACCCATATACCCAGAGGACCCCAAACACTTCATTTTCCATTCTCTCTCTTCACAACAGGGCCCTTGAGCATAGCTTTTGGTGAACTGTTTTACTCAGAGAATGAGCAATTCACCTACCATGTGTCAATATTTTGTTGATCTGGTTTTATACCCTGCTTATGCAAAGTTTCCCCCATGCTTATATTATTCATTATATGAATTATATCTTGCTTACATGTTCTAACAATAGAGAGCTTCAGAAGTTATATGAGGATGTGATGACATCTTGCTTCTAGTTAGTTTACAGGTTGCCACAGAGGAAATTCATACATTGCCCCTGTATAAATAGCTGGGCTATGCTCTGGAACAAATACAGTGCATCCTCAGAACTCCTGATTTTTTTTAAAACTGCTGAGAGACAGTAACTAGATCTGTACCTCCTTTGGAATTCCCAACTCAGCAACCTATTCCTTGCCCTGGAGGGGACTCTGCCCTGGATAGTTCAAGTTAGTTAGCACCTGCAGTTCAAAACGAATTAGACTTTTTGTTTTGTTTTGGTTTTAGGTCACACCCAGCAGCAGGGGTTACCCTGGAGTTACTCCTGGCTCTATGCTCAGAAAATGCTCCTGGCAGGCTCTGGGGACCATATGGGATGCCGGGATTTGAACCACCATCCTTCTACATGCAAGGTAAACTCTACCTACATGCTATTCTCTCTGGCCCCAGGAATTAGACTTTTTTTATGAACCAGCTCCAAGAGTCCTATTTTTTCACCTCTGAAGAAAAAGTATGGTTACTGCTCTTTGCTACACCAACTTATGCTATAGCCCAATTATCTGGCTCATTAGAATGACTCTATTTACACAATAAACAGCCTCACACCCTTGTGCCATATTTGGAACTAAAAGCTGCTCTGATAATAAAGCAGGATACTACAAGCACATGAATTGCTGGGTTATGCATATTATTGTTTTGTCTATTCCAAGAAAAGGAAATTGAATCTATTCTGCCCCTCAGCAAGATTCTTCAAAGAGGTTTAACTGGGATTTTTTTCAGAAGGATACCTTTTGTAATTGTTTTCAATAATTCATTTTCACCCATCTCTAATGCTTCATTGTTGTACATAAATGACTCTTCATCAGGGACTGATGGTATCACTAGCCCTTCACTGACCACAACAGTGCTTATAAATTATAAGTCCACCCAACAAGTGGAGCTTGCCATGTTGATTTACTTAATTTCTCATTTGTTAGGCCCATGTAACATGGTGAGTGACTCAGTATATGTGTGTAAGGTGAACCTAACTAAAACTCTAAGCAAAGGTGTTCCCCCAACTTCCTCTTCCCAGTAAGCTCTTCCTTTGATATGTAAAAGACCACTAGATAGTTACTTCTGTATCTGATTTGACCTTCTCCTGATGGTATTGGGAGTTGGTTGAATAAAGAGGGCAGTTCTGGCTTTGGCTCAGGCAGAGGCAGAGAGGATAAGGAAAAAAGCAGACTGATTCTAATCCTAACTGCTTGGTGTACTACTTCTCTGCCGCTACCCTGCTTCATCAGACTCATCTGCTTTTAATGGGTAAGGAACATGGTACCTGACTATATATGTAGTCAGCCTCTTCCCTGGATTTGTCACCTCCCTAAATGCCCATAACCATGTAGGATTTGCCTCAGCAATTACAAGCTTGTTTGCAAAAGCTCTCTGAACCTATTTTCATTACTTATATTCAATTTCATTCTGAACTTCCAGGGCCAATGGCATAAGAAAATGAAACTGTTGATTGCCTGACAGTGCCTGTTTTTCCATCACCTGTGGAATAGCTTTAAGACCCCCACACAAGTGCCTCCATCTTCATGTGCATCATTGCATTCCATGGAAGCAACCCAGACAATAAGGACATATGAGGTTTGTGCTCCGTTACACTGTGCTTCGCATGAAGCTGAAGCTAATGCCTGAGGTCTGCAGATGAATGTTTATGTCAAATGAATGTTATGCATATTAACATTTTTCCAAACAACCCTATCTCCATGTAGTAGTTGAAACTTATTCTCATTCTATATGGGCTGTCCTTATGACATTCTAATGAACTAGAGCTGTTTGCTCCTTTTTTTACTTCAATGTTTCTCTGTCATGGTATTCCCCAAATTATCAAAACTGATAATGGCCCAATTTACACTAGTAAAACTTTCTGACAATTCTGCAAAGAATAGCAAATCAAACACATCACTGGCATCCCTTTCACTCCTCAGGAACAAGGCATTGTTGAATATGTTCACAGACCTTTAAAACTCAATTATTAAAACATAGAAAAGGATATATGTTACTGCTTGACTTCTTATCCTTAACATTATTTTTACTAAACTTCTTGAATTTACCCCAAGGAGAGCCCCCAATAGCTGCCCCCCCCCCCACAAAAGACACTTTCAAAAAGATGTACAGGCTCAAAAAAAAACCAGCTAATTCACTTATTTGGGTAAAATTGACAAAGAATAGATAGCTGGTAATCCCCTTATTTGAGGAAAAAGATATGCTTATATTCCCCACCAAGAAATTCTGGGTTCCCTTATGCCTCATAAGAAGCAGAATTCTTACAAATGATGAAACCAAGCCACAGATTCCTGCTGAATGGGATAGGGAACACACCAAACAGAAGCATTGTCCAGTGTCTGAACAATTTGGTGATGGGATAAAAAGTGAAAGCCCACAGACTTTTCATGTTTGGACAATTGGTGTTGGTGATGGAATAGAAAATTTAAAAATTAAATATATATACATATACATATATATGTATATATATAAATATATATATGTATATATGAAGTGAGAAAACAGCGAAGCCCAACTGAAAAATTTGATTTAAAACCACCTGCATTTAACTTTGTTTCAGGTGTATCTCTTGATCTAAGTCATTTTCTTGCTGATTTCAATGTGCTTTATAGTTTTCCATAATTAATGTTTCCAATTGCATAATGTTTTATTGTGTATGTTAATGTGGTAGCCTGTTTTCAAAATTTATTTTCTGTATAAATGTTCTTGTACTTGTGTTTAGGGAAAGGTTAATAGAAACAAGAAAGTTCCAGGAAAAATGCTTAAATAGCATTAAAAAGAATAGGAACTCCGGAGAGATAGCACAGCAGTGTTTGCCTTGCAAGCAGCTGATCCAGGACCAAAGATGATTGGTTCAAATCCCGGTGTCCCATATGGTCCCCCGTGCCTGCCAGGAGCTATTTCTGAGCAGACAGCCAGGAGTAACCTGAGCACCACCGGGTGTGGCCCAAAAACTAAAAACAAAAAACAAAAAAAAGAATAGGAACTGGGGCTGGGAAGGTGACGCTAGAGGTAAGGTGTCTGCCTTGCAAGCGCTAGCCAAGGAACGGACCGCAGTTCGATCCCCCGGCGTCCCATATGGTCCCCCCAAGCCAGGGGCTATTTCTGAGCGCATAGCCAGGAGAAACCCCTGAGCGTCAAATGGGTGTGGCCCAAAAACAAAACAAAAAAAAAATAGCAACAAGTAGGTTGGGCAGATATCTGGCTTCCGGTTTACTCTTTGATTCTGAAGGCCAGCTCTTGCCAGGTAGGGGGTTTGGGGAGGCCCCATCCTGGAGGCCCTCTCCCTAGCTTGGGGAGTGCTGGGAGGCTTGGCAGGCCCCCAGTCATCCTTGTCTTTCCCCCCTGACTCCAGGACTTCCCTGGGTGCCAGCTCAGATGGCCAGAAGTGGGTTCAGATGGACTCTTAGGGGTCCTCAGGCTTCCCCCTCCCTCCGTACTCCAGGGGGGAGGTGCATGGGGAGGAGTTCGGATAGATATCTGGCTTCTGATTTTCTTTGATTCTGGAGGTCAGCTCTTGCCAGGTATGGGGTTTGGGGAGGCCCCATGCTGGAGGCCTTCTCCCTAGCCTGGGGAGAGCTGGGAGGCTTGGCAGGCCCCTAGCCATCCCCCTCTTTTTCCCCTGGACTCCAGAACCCCCTGGATGCTGGCTCAGATGGCCAGAAGTGGGTTCAGGTGGATTCTTAGGGGTCCTCAGGCTTCCCTCCTCCTTTCGTACTCCAGGGGGGAGGTGCATGGGGAGAAGGGCAGGCAGATATCTGGCTTCCAGTTTCCCCTTTGATTTTGAAGGCCAGCTCTTCTCAGGTATGGGGTTTGGGAGTCCCCATGCCAGAGGCCTTCTTCCTAGCCTAGGGAGAGCTGGGATGCTTGACAGGCCCCCTTCCACCCCTCTCTTTTTCCCCTAGACTCCAGGCCTTTCCTGGGCGCCAGTCCAGGTGGGCTCTATAGGGGTCATCAGGCTTTCCCCCTATCTCCTCCTACAGTAATGAGAATGCACTTTGGGAGGAGGGCAGGTCATTCTAGCACTGATTTATGTTGGGACAGTCACTGGAAATTTTTTCTCCTTGGTCTCCTATTGATAGTATTGTATACATATAGTTTATATATGCATAATATCCATCTTGTATTGTGACCTTGATACTGCCCTTACAAAGCTCATTTCTAATCTTTTACTGCCTCAGTCCCAACCCTGATTTCCCCCCATCTTCCCATGTAGGTGCAGCTCATGACATGAAGCTCACCACATAGAGTGATGAGTGCAGTTAGAGAAATAACTACACTGAAAACTATCATAACAATGTGAATGAATGAGGGAAATAGAAAACCTGTCTTGAGTACAGGTGTGGGTCGGGTGGGGAGGAGGGATATCTGGAAATTGGTGGTGGAAATCTTGCACTGGTGATGGGGGGTGTTCTTTACATGACTGTTATCATACAACTACATCATATTTGTAATCACGGTGTTTAAATAAAGATAATTAAAAAAAACAATAGGAACAAGGAAACTCCAGGATAGTTTTGGTAAATAAACATTAAGAAAATTTTGTTACAGGTGTATTTTGCAGAAAAGTTATGTTTATGGAAAAGGCTGATATTTTAACTTTACACTTGAAAATTTTTTGCAATGGGAATATTAAGGTTCCCGCCTTTAGCTGGTGGAAGTCGGGAAAACAAAAGCTTATTACAGTTCCTCATTAATTATTCAAAAAGGGGGAGATGTTGGGTTACTGATCCTACCCTAAACAATAATTGTACTCCACCCTAGGGTGTGACCTGGTGATAGTATATTGGATTATTCCTTACTTAGTATTCTGCTCCCACCCTAGGGTGGTATCTGATTCTTGTCAATAAAAGCAAGGGTCTGAGGAAGGCTGGGACTCATTCATTGGTCTTCATACACTGAGCTACACTCAATCTTAGGAGCAGAAAGCTTTTGTGGTTTGAATTTCTTGCTTGAGCACTGTATTTCCTGAACCCATTTTTGTACCTTTTCTTTTTTTTTTTTTTTGGTTCACACCCGGCAGTGCTCAGGGGTTATTTCTGGCTCCAGGCTCAGAAATTGCTCCTGGCAGGCACGGGAGACCATATGGGACGCCGGGATTCGAACCGATGACCTCCTGCATGAAAGGCAAACGCCTTACCTCCATGCTATCTCTCCGGCCCCATTTTTGTACCTTTTCACTGTGTGAATTATTTTCTGCGGATCTCTACAATTGGAACTGTTCCCCCTGACCTAATCAAACAGGGGAATGGGAACTGCCTTTCCTGTCTGGGAGGTTGGTGGGAATCAAACCTTAACCAATCTCCTAGACCTAGAGAGTGTGACACTTGATCTATACTCCTCTTGTGTTGCTGCCTGCATAGGGGCCCTTCTATGGGGTGACTCTGTGTCCCTCCCCCTCCTTCCATAGCATTGGGGACAGAGCCGGAGTTAAAATAACCTCTTCTAATTCCAAAGTCCAGCCTCTGGCCACTCCGTGAAGCTGCTTCTCTCCCAAACATTCCAGGGTGACTTGTTTGCTTAGCCCTTTCACAAATATTTGCTGAGCACCCACTGTGCACATGGATTCTTGTCACGCCTGCTTGCTTGTCACACCTGAAACTTGGAAATGCCTCAGGACACAGTCACATATAGTCACACATGGCTGCGGGCAGGACACGTGCAGTTTTCTCTCATAGCCATGCTCAGGTGCATAATGTCTTCTTTCTGGATTGATGCATGGATCATAGGGAGGAAGATGTCAAATGTGGTTAATCTTGAGGGAAGGCAGCCAGAGAAGGCCTGCTGCGCTTATTTATGAGTTGCCATAAGCATACATCATATGGAAATGAGAAGGTTGGATGGGGAGTCTCCTTTGGATGTCTCATCCAGGCAGTGAAGAAGAGGCTATGGAGAGCAGCAAGAGAGCATGGCCAGGCAGGAATGAAATTGAGGAGTCATCCGACCACTCAGGGACCTTACCTGGTCCCTCCTGCCCTGCTTTCCTTTGAACTCAGAACCTACAGAACAAGCCTACCTGAATTGTACTCCTTCCAGCCTGTGCCCACTCTGGCCTGGGACATGGACTTCCAATTTAGGCCTTTAGATTAGAATCCTTTACCTTCACTCCTGCCAAACCCAGTTGCGACTACTGGCTTCCCACCTGAGCCTCAGATTCAGGCCCATATTTCATACTCCTCTGCCCTCTGCTATCCCAGGCTTAGGCTGCAGCTCCCAAGGCCAGGCGTGGGGTGGAGATGATGAGGGGATAGAGACTCTCTCCTGCTCCCTATTTCCCATGCATCCCCTCCCGTGAGCCTCAGACATCCAGCCCAGGTCCCTCCCTTCCTCATTCTGCATCTCCAGGTCCCTTTTCTCATTTATCAGGACTGGCTCTGATCATCTCAGCTCCCCTCCCAGCATCCCCAACCAGTGTGAATGACTCCCCGTGCACCCTCAGATCTGCCTAGGACTAGAAAGCCATTCCCTCACCTGTGTACCACCTCTTCCATCTAGTACTGCTGTGCCCTTGAAATGCCCATCTTATATTACTTTCTTTTTTTTGGGGGGGGGGTTGGACCACACCTGGTGACACTCAGGCATTACTCCTGGCTATGTGCTCAGAAATCACTCTGGCTTGGAGAACCATATGGGATGCCGGGGGATTGAACTGTGGTTCGTCATGGGTCAGCCACATGTAAGGCAAACGCCCTACCACTGCACTATCACTCTGACCCTTATTTATTTTTTTAATATTTTAGCCATCGTGATTCATACTACCATTAATGGTAGGGTTTCATGCGTAACACTTTCCACCAGTGTCCACTTCCCTCCACCATGTTCCAGTATCATCTACCCCCTGCCATATGAGCTTCCCATTGAAGAATCAGTTTCTATTGTCTTTGGGCATTTGTTATTTCCCTACTATCTCTTTATACTCTGTGTTTGTCCTAATTTGTGTCTGCCCTAATCCTTTTTACTAACTTTATTCAGCACTATACTCTTCAAATCTATCACATAGCAGAAATTGCATGATGTCATCCTTTATTAAGGCTGAGTAGTGTTTCATTGGGTATAAGAACTATTATAGTTCCTTTATCCAGTCATCTCTTCTTGGACACAATTGTTCCCAGATTTGGGCCATGGTGAATAGTGATGCAATGAACTAGAAATGTAAATTTCTCTTCTGAATGAGGTTTTTGGGCCATTGTAGATGCCAAGAATGGAATTGCTGTGTGGAAGCTTAGTCAATAGTATCTTGAGACGTGTCCATGTTGTTTTCAAAAAGGCTGGACAACCAACATTCCTACCAGTAGTGAAAGAGGGTTCCTTTTTTTCCCACATGCACACAAATATTGGCTATCTTTGTCTTTGTGATGTGTGCCAATTTAACTGGTATGAGATATCTCATTGTTGTTTTCATTTGCATTTCCCTAATAATAAGTAAAGAACAGTTTTTTCCATAAACCTTTTGTGCCAATTTAACTGGTATGAGATATCTCATTGTTGTTTTCATTTGCATTTCCCTAATAATAAGTAAAGAACAGTTTTTTCCATAAACCTTTTGGCCACCTATGTGTCCTTTTTGGGTAGTTTCTATTCATTTCTCCCTTCACCCCATTTCTTGATGAGGTTTTTTGTTTTTTTTTTCTTGTAAAATACTATCAGTGTTTTATATATTTTGGATCAACCCTTTATCAGATGAGTGGTGGACAGATATTCTCTCAGACTTGGAGAATATTTTTTTTTATTCTGGCCATTATTTCCTATGCAGTGCAAAGCTTCTTAGTCTGATGTAGTCCCATATATTTAACTTGCTTCTATTTGCTTGTCCCATAGCATGAAATCATTGAAGATGTCTTTAGATTCAATGTAGTGTTTCTACCTGTGTTTTCTTCAATATAGTCTATGTATTGAGGTGCAATATTGAAGTCCTTAATTCATTTTGATTTGACTTTTGTACAAAGTGTTAGAAAAGAGTCTGAGTTCATTTTTGTTTGTTTGTTTGTTTTGTTTTGTTTTTTTTGGATCACACCCAGCAGTGCTCAGGGGTTACTTCTGATTTCCATGCTCAGAAACTGCTCCTGGCAGGCTCAGGGGACCATATGGGATGCCGGGATTAGAACCACCATCCTTCTGCATGAAAGGCAAATGCCTTATGTCCATGCTATCTCTCTGGCCCCTGACCAATTAGTTTTTCTATCACCATTTATTAGAGAGGTTTTTTTTCTCCACTTCACACTTTTGACTCCTTTATAGAGATTAACTATCCATATACCTGATAATATGTTTCCAGTTTTTTAATTATATTTCATTGGTCTGAGTCTATCCTTATTATGGTATCACATTGTTTTGGTTACTATAAATTAAGAGAGTAGTTTGAAATTGGGAAAAGAGAAGCCTCCATCTTCTTTTTTTCCTGGATTGTTTTGATTTTTACTGGGAGTTTTATTATTCATATAAATTTTAGTGGATTTTGATTTATGTCTTTTTTATTTTTAATTTGATTTATTATGTTTTTATCATACCTGATGGTACTCTAGGGCTTGCTTACTCTTGGCTCTGTGTCCAGGAATCATTGCTCGAGGGGTTGGGGGACGATATGGGGTGTTGAGGATTGAACCTAAGTTGGCCACATTCAAGGTAAATGTCCTACTTACTGTACTATCACTCTGGTCTCAATCTCTTTTTTCTTTTTAATGTTATGGGTATTTTTATAGGGACTATATTGAATCTGTATAATGCTTTGGGAAATATTGTCACTTTGACAATATTTGACATTCTTCCAACCCATGAACAGAAATTTATTTCTATTTCTACAGGTCCTCTTGTAATTTAAAATATAACTTCTTGGATTTTATTTGATACAAGTTTTACCTCTTTTATTAAGCTGATCCTCATGTACTTAACTTTTATGAAGCCCAATTATGAATGATACTTTTAAAGTTTAAAGAATGAGATTACTAACGTGAAGGAGCTTTCGGCCATCATTCTATAGTCATGCCTGTAAAAGTTATGCCTGTAAAAACACTCGTCTTTTACTCTGGCCACAAACCAGACAGAACTGCAACTAGCCTTTTACTCCAGAGATACCTCACTAAAATGCTTTTGATTCTTTCATCTGCCTGTCCCCAACTTCTCCCATTTCCTACCTTTGATCCAAAGCCAGAGAATTTTGTACAGAGATGGTCATCCCTCTTTTAGATTCAATGATCAGCCTCTGGCCCTGCTATTCTGGGCCTTCTCCTGCTTTTTCAGACAATGACTTGCTCCTTCAAATTTCCTCTCACTCCCAATTCCTCTCCTTTTATTCCTCTCACCCTCCATTCCTATGCCCCCCTTCTCCGTTGCACAACATCCCACTCCCAGCTTTTCCTTTAGGAAATGGGCCCTGGTGTCCACATTTCCCTACACTAACACCGCAACAGTCCTTCTCCACCCCTTGGGTTTCCTGTTGACGCTGGGAGCAGGGTGGGATTTGTGTCCTTTACAGGCACATTTTATGAAAGTATCTCTAATTTTCTCACTTATTATTTCTATTCTCAGCTCACTCACTTCAGACCAGTCTGAAACTTTCTCCAAAGCCCAAGATTTCTCCAGACTGTAGAGGACCACCCCGGCCAGCTTTCCTGCAGTCTTGTTAATAAACCCCGGGACATTGGGGGTGTCTGTTCTAGTGGGGTCTCCAGCAAGTACTGTGGCTCTCTCTACTTGCTCTTCTATCCTCAATATGACTGCACCCCAGTTCCTTCCCTGTACTTCAGATGCTCACCCTTCATCCCTGCTCTCAGGATCTCACCTCCTCTTCCTTCAGCCTTGACTTTCCCTGGCCTGAGAGGGGCACCTCCAACTCAGATCTTCTCCTTTCTCAGACCTCCCAGCCAGAGATATAAGGGTTCCAGACAAGCACTAATGCCTGGGTCTCAGCCAGTGCCTCTGTTTTTCTCCCAGTACCTTCCCTCTGGTCACGCTCCTTGCTACAGGCAAAGGCTTCTTTTTTTGTTTTGTTTTGTTTTGTTTGCTTTTGGGAGCCACACCCAGTGATGCTCAGGGTTTACTCCTGGCTCTGCGCTCAGAAATCGCTCTGGCGGGGGGGGGGGGGGGAGAAACGACCATATTAGATGCCAGAGGATAGAACCATGGTCGTCCTAGGCTAGCACCAGCAAGGCAGACGCCTTACCCCTCTGCGCCACTGTTCCAGCCCCAAGGCAAAAGTTTCTTATTTCTCATGGCTGCAAACAGAGTCTGGTGTTTATACACTGGCCGCCATAGACTCAGGCTAATGTGTCAGGAGTACAGGGCCTTGTTTTCACAGGACCATATGCCCTACCTACCTCAAGGTTCCCCCATCACTCCCTTTCTGCTTCTGTAAGTTTAAAACACATGCTCTAGTCACTACCATTTGAATCTAATGCCATCTGGGAGCCACGTGCCTCTGCTGGGCTGGGAGACCTGCTGCCAGGATCCCCAGCCTTGGGGCCTTCAGAGGCCAATGAGGAACTCAGACCACTCCAGCTCAGGAGCAGAAAGGTGAGCCTAAAATGGGGTTGGGAAAAGAATGCTGGTCAGTAACCCCGCCCACCAGGCAGGTCGGGGCAGCTCAGGTAGACTAAGCCGGGCCTAGGGCCCGGCTCCTAGTGTCCCTACCGCTTGAATTCATTGTCATCTGGGAGCTGCTTGCCTCTGCTGGACTGGGAGCCCTGCCTCCAGGACCCCAGCCTGGGGGCCTTCATAGGCCTTAGAAAAGAGATTTTTCCCTCCTCCTCATCAGCCTTTTCTCCCAAATCGTGAGGGCTCTAGTGTGCCCATGCGACAACTCTTCTTAGTCTACCATGATACCATAATGCTCATTATTGTGCCTCTAACAAAGAAATCATGATGCACATGACCCACTGGATAATAATATATGGTATATACTCTCTATACAGTGCTCATTACCATAGCACATATTTTCTAGAATTCTCTCTATACAATCTATTCCAGGTAGCCTTTCCCCAGTAAAGTCAAATCTACCCTCACCAAACAGGATTGGACCAGAAAATGGAAAACCTTTCCTGGCTTTAACCATTTCTTCTTTCTCTCTCTCTTCCTTTTTTATTTTGTCCCATCTCACCTAGGCCTGCTTTTTAACTGTAACCCATCTATTGATTGCATGAGTACATGTGTTTATCATACTAATGGCTGTCTAATGTTCATCTGTAATAGATATAATATCAATTTCATGGCATAATATTTCCAGACAGTGCTCATTACCATGTAATGATTTTTTTGTTTGTTTGTTTTTGGTTTTTGGTTTTTGGGCCACACCCAGCGGTGCTCAGGGGTTACTCCTGGCTGTCTGCTCAGAAATAGCTCCTGGCAGGCACGAGGGACCATATGGGACACCAGGATCCGAACCAACCACCTTTGGTGCTGGATCGGTGGCTGCTTGCAAGGCAAACGCCGTTGTGCTATTTCTCCAGGCTCGTCACTTGGTTATTTTGACTTGAAATCCATGATTGCTCTTAAGAATGCTACACACACATGCCACGGCATACATAAACTTTTTAAACTTTTAGGGGATCTCAGCCCACCAGATGTAACCTCAGATTTTCCTGGTGGGGAGAACTGAAATAACCCCCACAAGGTTCCTCAAAAGGCCCGCTGTGGGACGCCGTTTTCCCTGCATGGATGGTTGAGGAATTTCCAAAGAGATGCTTGGCATTACATTTTTGGTCATTATTTGGCTATATCTCCTTTGTAAAAATTACAGGCAAAATAGGACCTCTATCAAATTCCTTTTCCCAGAGAAATTTTCACACCAAATAAGACAGGCTTGGTCTCTTTCTGTCAGCCTATTTACTTCTAAAGGCCAACTCAAAACATAACATCTTCAAGACAATGTCTTCTCTCCTTGTCTTTGAGTACCAAAGCAGGATGACTTTGCCTCAGGGACTTTCTTTGTCACTTTGAATACCTACTAACAAACAGGTTTGGCCAGTGTAGAATTAGGCTATTTACTAGGTATATAGTACCCCTTTCATAAGTTTTATCTCTTTCTATAACCAGACCATAGGAAGTGGGTCCTAGCCCCTAGCTAGAAAACTGTTCCCTTAGGTTATGGGTATTTGTTATTAGGAAGAAAACCAGGATTCCTGCTATCCCTTAATTTACATCAATGATAACACCTAGGGCCAGGAACTACTTTGATATGTAAGAAATTAGCCTTCCTTTTATCCTCTGGCTCCTAACTGAAACCTATTCTATTCTAAGATTACAAACCACCTGTCCTAAACCATGCGTATTTGTTATAAAATCAAAAAAGAAACAAATGTGGGTATTCCTTTCATGATATGACTGTCTCTTTACCCTTTATATACTCATAGCCTGGAGAGTAAAATTGTCTCACAGCTATTGTTCCCATACACCCATAAATGTATTTTGTGTGGTCTCATTTCATATTTCATATTTGTCCGTGTGCCCGGTTTCTTTTTGTGAAGGATTTTCATCCCCACTAGAGATGCTGAGCTGCAAGATGCCTGCAGCACACACAACTTTAAGCTAAGCCTTTCTTCAATCTAGTTTACCCTTACCAAACATGATTGGCCTAAAAGGGAAAAAAAAGGCGGGGGGGACCTTTTACAGCAGATTTGCCAGCTGTACTTTTTGTATTTTTTTTTCCTTTTTTCCCTTCTTCTCTTCAAGTATTCTGTCCCATATCACCTGGGAAAGCTTTTCAAATGTAATCCACGAACCTATCTGACTGCCAATGTAGGTGCACAAGTGTCTGTGTACACCATATCACTGTCAGTCTAATTTTCATCCATAATAGATATGTCTATATGCAGGGGTCCTCAAACTTTTTAAACAGGGGGCCAGTTCACTGTCCCTCAGACCATTGGAAGGTCTGACTATAGTAAAAACAAAACTTATGAACGAATTCTTATGCACACTGCATATATCTTATTTTGCAATGAAGAAATAAAACAGATAGAAATGCAATATGTGGCCCGCGGGCCATAGTTTGAGGACCACTGCTATATAGTATAGTGTCGTACCCTCTATCATAGATAACCCTTCCTTCCCACCTTTTTTTAACACCTACAAACCCTCTCCGAGGCCTTGACATTATTTCTCCATATTTAACCTATTTTTTTACTCAGTCCTTAATTCCTCATGAAGCAGAACATTCTCCCCAGCCCAGCCAGATGCTAACCAGCTCCCAAAGTGAAAAGACAGATTCTCAGCATGAGAAGAAACCAACAGTGTACTGCTACTGATTTGCTCGTGGTGACCCCTCTGCCTTTACCTCCTGTACCATGAACTTTTGCTTGCTACCAGATTTGGTTCCTGAGAAATCCCCCACTTGAGGACATTTCCTGTTATGGGACTGTTAGGAGCCATCTTCCCCTAGACTGCACAAAACCTAATCACAGCTTGAAGCTGTGCCCAGGATCTTACCCACTCCCTGTCTATTTCAAAAGAGTTAAAGGGGACATATAAATTTCCTTTGAATATTTCTTTTAGATACAACCCTTTAATAGGCAGAACCGTTATCGAATATCTTCTCATGTAGCAGCAATTTCCTCTATCCTCAGGTTCCATTCAATATTAAATTGTAGTATACTAGTATGCTATATACTATACTATGTATACTAGTATACTACAATATACTAGTAGACAAATCTCTGTTCAGAGTTCATGTAAACAAAATGTTCTGAGGACTGTTGGTCTTAATACCTCGGCCCCCCATATGCACTAGTAACTCCCTCTGACACTGTCCCTTTTTGCATAGAACATCAAAATAGGAAAAGTTAACAGTTGCAAATAAGTTCTTATCTAATTGAGATGGGAACACAGATTTTATTATACTGCAGAGGGCCCTTACACCATAGACACTTGGCATAATGACTTGGCTTAGACTCCAGCTTATTCGACATTGACTTTTCACCCCTGAACCAAGGATAGTATCTACAGAAACAAATATAGTTTCCCACACCAGCACCAGGAACATAAATTCTACCAAGGTAGGCCCTACTACCACTATGACACTGACTTACTCCTAAAACAGTTCTTATATCACCCTGACGGTTCAGGCAACAGCTATAGTCTGCTTTTAGGGCAGGATTCTCTGCAATGTTAACTGATGGAGAGAAGGAACCAGAAGACACAACACACCATCAGGTCTTCGACACAGGACCTGTACAGAAACCAGGATCTATAACTACAGAAACCTGACAGCAACAACTGTGAGACCGACGAGCTGACCACTTGAGAATGACTAGGAGGTTGGACAATTGAGCATGCCTGGAGCCTTGAGTTGGTCTTATGCCAAAGTGCTTTGGGGGTAAGATCTCCCTGTTTTTTAGACCAAAGGTGTTTATTTCCAATTTCTTTCACATGTTGGTGTGCCTATGCAAACAACAATTGCCACACAAACACACACACACACACACACACACACATTTTTTTTAGTGTATTTCTCATCTCTGGAGGAAAAAAATGGGAGCATAATAAACCTCCGGCTATTGCAGTAATTAATTTATTGGTGATGCAATAATTTTCATAAATATATCTGCTAATAAACTCTCTCCCCTTCTTTTTCCATTTTTTAATTCTCTATTCTCTTTCTCTTTTTTTTTTTTTTTTTTGGTTTTTGGGTCACACCCAGCAACGCTCAGGGATTACTCCTGGCTCTAGGCTCAGAAATCACTCCTGGCAGGCTTGGGGACCATATGGAATGCTGAGATTCGAACCACCGACCTTCTGTATGAAAGGTAACTCCTTACCTTCAAACTATCTCTCTGGCTCCCTCTTTCTATTTCTTTTTTTTTTTTTTTTTTTTTTGTTTTTTTGGTTTTTGGGTCACACCCGGCAGTGCTCAGGGGTTATTCCTGGCTCCAGGCTCAGAAATTGCTCCTGGCAGGCACGGGAGGACCATATATGGGACGCCGGGATTCGAACCGATGACCTCCTGCATGAGAGGCAAACGCCTTACCTCCATGCTATCTCTCCGGCCCCCCTCTTTCTATTTCTTAATAACATTTTTTTGTCATCCTGAAACAAATGTATTATGATCAGTTATGTCAATGATGTGATACATTTTATTTAAATAATTAAAAATACTCATGCTCTTTCCCCAAGGTTCCCACTTTTGCAGAGACTGGCATGTACCAACTCATATTCTTTCAAATGCTCAACCATATTGGTGGGCTCTGAACACTGAGATTTAAGCCTCTCAGTCCTAAAGCTAAACGGTGCATCATTGCCTGCAGCTGCAACTTACTTCTCTTTGTCTAGACCTCAAAAGTAGCCCACCAGTGCATAGGCTGAAGTTGGCCCTTCCTGGGCCCGGAGAGATAGCACAGGGGCGTTTGCCTTGCAAGCAGCGGACCCAGGACCAAAGGCGGTTGGTTCGAATCCCAGTGTCCCATATGGTCCCCCGTGCCTGCCAGGAGCTATTTCTGAGCAGACAGCCAGGAATAACCCCTGAGCACCGCCGGGTGTGGCCCAAAAAACAAACAAACAAAAAACAAAATAAAGTTGGCCCTTCCCAAGGACAATACCCCTAATAATTGCTCTGCTTTTAACTTGGAAACCTGATATGACCTCATTTATACAAGGCCTTCTAAGAGGTTCCAGGCTCTTGAAGGGTGGCCAATCTGATCCTCATGGGCCCAGTAACCCTTTTTGCTGACCTTTCTCACAGCATGTGAGCATGTATGATGAGTATGACCCCTGGGGAGATGGTTACATACTATGGAATAAGTCCTTGTCTAGTCCTTGCCTAGTCCTTGTCTAGTCATGTGGGCTTCACTACAGGAAGTTGTCCTGTCTGCCCTCACTGAACCTGCTCTGGGATGTGGGTTGGTGTGGGTTGGTGTGGGTAAGGAGGAGGGCAACTTTGTTATTTCTCTTGCATGCCTAGAGGTTGCTGCTCTGATGCCACATTTTAGAGTAAATGTGTCTTTCTCCCTACAAAAAATTTGTCTTTTTCTCTAGAAACCTAAGCTGTAGGAGAGCACCCACTTTGGCTCAGCTGACAATAGCTAGTCTCTTGACATGAACTTCCCCCTCTTTTTTGGTGGTGGTGTCAGCGATTTAGACCAGTCTTACATATGTGAAATTTATCCCTGACTCTACCTGAGTCCCATGTTGGCCAGCATGGATATTTTCAGGAAGTTGTAGTATGTATGTATGTATGTATGTATGTATGTATGTATGTATATATATGTACACATACATACATTGGGATACTATACTAAAAAGAACAGTCATGCAATTTGCCACAACATGGAAAGAACTAACGTGTTGTCATGCTGAATGTCAGTCAGAAGGAAAGAGATAGATACATAATGATCTGATCTCTAAATATGAACTTAAAAAGCAATAAAGACTAAAGCAACACAATGGGAAAACTGATCCACACAACTGTGTCCATGTATACATGCATTTGTATGGGAAGTATTTTTAAGGGAGGGGTGTTGGGGTACTTGGGGGAGGGAGATGGGTCCACTGTTGAGGAATGTGGTGTTGGAATTATGTACACTTGAAATCATCTTTTCAAGTATTGTAAATTACAGTTAATAAAAATTTTAAGCTAAAAATTAAAAGGGACCCAGAGCCATGATTCCTCAAAGGCCTATATAGGCTCTTCATGGCCAACATAATGCTTCTGCAGCTTCCTCTTGCAACACTCACATTCTGGGCTGAGAGTCAGAAGACCTTTCATGCAGGGCAAATGCCATCCTGGGGAGGGAGTGGAGAGCTGAGGTTGGCTCATACAGGGGCCAGAGCATGGCCTCCTCCTGAGGCCAGCTCCCCCAGGGTCACAGCCTCAGCCATCTGGCTCCTTCCTCTCTGCCCTCTGTAGGCTCAAGGGACTAGCCCCAACCTTTACTGAGAGTCCTTTGCCAAGTTTCTGCTCTGTTTCCCATAGCCCTGTGATGCTATCAGCACAAGACAGACAAGGCTCACTCTACTGAGGACCAGGATGTGGAAGGTTGCTGAAGCAGTGCTTGAGTTTCCTTGGATAAAGTCTTCAAGTATTTGATATTTTCTTTGTTAAATGCTGTAATAAAATGGCACTCACTTCCTTACCAGATCCAGATCTGATTGAATCATTCCAAACATCCACACTTTAATAGAGCCCATGGAACAGAGCCTGGATTATGGTCTAGCACTCCAGAGATGCTCAGTAAACATTTGTGGAGTGAATGAGCACATCCATCCCAGGATGATCCATCCATTCCAAAAGATCTGACATGATCCTGGCTGCCAGCGTCTAAACAGTTTTTCCTGTTTTTTTGAACACTTCCATTTTTAACCTTCCCAGATAGGATATAGCACAACTCTTCTCTCATTCTGAACACTGAACACTGAAGCTTACTTCACAGGGAACAGTGTAGGTGTCCCCCTGGCAAAGTACAAATGACTCCAGATAAGAAAGGGCAGTGGCAGTTTCTTCGAACAATCTCTTTCTTCTGCAAACAGTGCTCTTAGGTCCCAGGTCTCAGAAGACTGGGTCTTGAAGGAGAACGAAAAACAAATGAAGGGCCAGGAGTTTCATCACAAATCTTTCAAAACTTTGCCTAGAACCATGAGAATCAACTCACAGTGGGAAGATCTGTTTACAAGCTTCTTTTCCTGCCAATCCTGAGAGAGGCTTCGACACACATTCAGGTATAGACACTTCCCTTAGGAAGACTCCATCTCACTAGGCAGAGTTAAATTAGTTAAATAATGTGACAATGTGGCACAGATGAAATATATTTTCCTATAGCCTACCATCTATAAAAAATGCTTCTTGGTGAGCTCGGGTCATACTTTTTGGTTGACATGAAAATAAATTCCCAATCATTTACAAAAGTGCTAATGTCTGTGTTTAAATATGCTAAAGTTCTAAACACCTATCCAGTGTATCTTATGTCCCCTGTTTGGGTAATGTTATTGCACACCCAGGCCAAAGTGGGCTCCACTGTAGCTCCCATAGATACATAATTTAATCCCTAGTTAGTACTGGACAGGACTGGGATTGCCATACATGTGGACTGTGTGGCCCAAAACACTAGCACAATACTATCTGTCTCTGAACTTGAATGCCAAAGTTGATAATGCAGAGGTCTATTTTAACAATTACATTTTCCAGCAGGGGTTTGGGATCCTAAACTTTCTGCCCTAATTGGTCTATTCCCAAGATAACCAAAAGGAATTGTATTGTTTTGTTTATTGTTATTATTATTTAGTTTATCTCAACAGACCCCGATCCCACACATTCTTTCCCAGACCATCTCCTCTTAAAAATTTACACGGGGAATCCCCTCTACCGAGCTTGAATGAATGAGTTCCAGTGCCATCTTTGTTCACCTGCCCTTTGGGTCCAGCCAGACTTCTTTGGGTCCAGCCAGACTTCTTTGGAAGTTCAGACTTCCTGGTAGATTAGATCTAGCATTTCTTTAAACAGCCTAAGAAATCCATCACTCCTCTAGATGTGATGGCTGTGCCATCTGTCACTCCATTGATCGCCATGGTTGATTCAGCTTATCTGGCTGGCTAGGCGGGTGTCCCTTTCTTCCCTCACTGCTCCATGTGCGTCCTTCCTGAAGCTGCACGCTTGGTCGAAGAGGACGGCCTTCCCGAATAGAAATGGATTGTTCTTTGGTCGAGGGTATACAAGTAGCTGCACTCCCCTGCTAGAACCTCCAAACAAGCTCTCAAGCTCCTTTTATAGAAGAACATAGGATAGTCAAGCTTCCAAAACTTCAGACACATCCAAATGAGGCGTTGAACATGGCTGTCTGACTTTTTTTTTTCTTTTTTGGTATTTGGGCCACACCCAGTGACACCCAGGAATTACTCTTGGCTGTATGCTCAGAAATCGCTCCTGGCTTGGAGGACCCATATGGGACGCTGGGGGATCGAACCAAAGTCCATCCTGAGTCATACGAGTGCAAGGCAAATACCTATATTTTTATAAAAAAAAAAAAAAGAAAAGAAAAAAGAAAAAGGAAGAGAGAGAGAAAAATACAGCACTCCAAATCACTAACTGCAAAAGTTCAATGGGGAAGCTAAAGAAGACCTCTCACTGTGGGAGGAAAACAGAGAGAAATCCTGGCAAATCTCCAAGTCTACCCAAATGCCTGAACCTTATAGATGAGGACCTAAAATCAACACTTAATTGTCATAGTGACTTGGCTTAGACTTCAGAAAATCAGACATTGGTCATTCACCTTGGACCATTCATCCACTGAACCTTGGATACCATCTACAGAAATAACCACAGTTTTCTACACCATCACCAGGAATCAAAATTCTACCAGGGAAGGTCCTACTGCTGCCCTGGCATCAACTTACTCCAAAGAGGGTTCTTATGACTCCCTGACGACTTAGTAACAGCAACAACCTGCTTTCATGGCAGGGTTCTCTGCATTACCACCTAATGGTGAAATGAAAGCAGAAGATGCTCCAAGTCACCCTGATATTGACATAGGATCTATACAGAAACCAGGCTCTCTAATTATAAAAACCTGATAGAAACCGTGATTGTGAAGAGCTTTTACTGGGACCACTTTGGGGTTGGACAACCTAGTATGTCTGGAGCCTGGAATTGGTCTTATGCCAGAATACTTCATGGAAAGGTCTCCCTATTTTTAGGCCAAAGATTTTTTTTCTTTCTATTTTCCCCATATTTTGCTGTGCCTATGCAAATAAACACATGCACCTTTTTATTGTATTTTTTATCTCTTATCTTTTAAAAAAAAGAGCTTATATTGGAGATACAATTTTTTTTTTTGGTTTTGGGCCACACCCAGCGGTGCTCGGGGTTACTCCTGGCTGTCTGCTCAGAAATAGCTCCTGGCAGGTACGGGGGACCATATGGGACACCAGGATTCGAACCAACCACCTTAGGTCCTGGATCAGCTGCTTGCAAGGCAAACACCGCTGTGCTATCTCTCCGGGCCCTTTAGGTTTTCTTTCAATTTTTTACAATAACTTTACATTTTGTCATCTTGAAATAAATGTATTATGATCAGTTATGTTAACTATGTGATGCATTTTCTTTAAATAAAATAATAAAATTAAAAAAAATTTACACAGTGAGGGAACATTTTCTTTCCTTTGGGACCTGTCCACACCTGTGTGTGTGTCCTAATTAATTTCTACCATTTTGCTTTTAATGGTGATAAATTTATCAACCTGGATACATTGTGGTATTCCACATAATCCTTATCTCCACTCTTGAGTTGGGGGATCCCCAACATGATATGGCAGGCAGCTTCCTGAAAATTGAATCCATGCTCACTATTCACATGTTTACACATGTTTTCTCCCTTCTTTGAAAGCCAGTGGGTTTTTGTCTCTGCTGAAAACTGAGATGTCTTGGCCAGAGCAACACTGATGAATTCCAAAGTGCAGTGGCTTGAGTCTCAAAATCCTCCCGTGTCCATTTTCAATGACCTTGTAGATCTGTTCCTTTCTTCTCTAAGGATGGGTGACTTTCATGTCTCTCTGCTAAATATTCAAGAGTTCTGGCAAGAGAGATTCAGATCTCCAAATTTTGGCAGGTTCAGTCTGATTATCACATGAGGCTTTTCTTAGTGACTCAAAGATCTTTCCATTCTCTCCCTCTGCTATCCCTTGGCTGAGATCCAGACCACAGGGTGACTTGGAGTTCCTGCATCAGTGGTGAGCATCACTCTTGGGGACACTTCTGAAAGAATAGTCACTCTTTACAAACTCTCAGAGTTAGTTTAATGAGAAATTAATTGAGGATGTTCATTGTCCCTCCTAGTATTTTCCTCTGGTCAATAGTAATTAGGAATGATTCTCTGTCCTCTCAAAGTCCCGGTCATAGAACCTTCTGGTTTTGATTCTGACCCCTACTTAATATTATCTATCCCATCCATCACTCAGCCATAAGACATAATGTTTCCACTCCCCATAATTCTCCTTTGAGATGTCTTCTCTGCAAACAAATGGTTTTCCTGTGCAACATGGCTTGGCCCCAGTACAGATGAGATGACTAGGAGGCCTGGTCCTTAAATTAAATTTTTGTTGTTATAGTTTTTGTGCCACACCCAACAGCGCTCAGGGATTACTCCTGGTCTGAGCTCAGAAATTACTCCCAGCAAGCTCAGGGGACCATACTCATATTCATACTCACATCCTGGGGAATCAAACCAAGGTTGGCTACTTGCAAGACAAATTCTTACCAACTATACCATAGCCCCAGCCCCTTTAAATGAAATTTTCTATGTTAAAACCATTCCAGTGAGACTTGTCACCAGCTAATTGTCACCAGCTTCATTATGAAGTTCCATAATATGAAGTTCCCATACAGATTTAGGTCTTTATGGCCCACCAACAGAGCTCAAATCTTTGAGAAAATTTTTGTCATGCTTCCTAAAATTTCCTGAAAAAATATGATCTTCTAGATTATACTTCTTTGTTTGGAAATACTTTCAACCACTACCAGAACTTCCATCCCCAAACTTGGTTTCTTCCTTTGCCTACCTCCTTTTCTTCCTTGATTCTTCCTAACTTTGATTAATATTTTCCTACCCAGGCCCAGTCCAGGAATGAATGAAGAAGCCGTGAATGTAGAAGCTGAGACCATTAGCATCTACATTTTCTCCTTCATATTTGACCTGAACTGGTTAGTACTATCAATGATCTTCTGTCCCCCTACATCCTTTAGTTCCAAAGTCCCAACCCTAATTAATTAGTGGCTTCCTTTACCCAATTATTTTCAGTTCTAGATTTAAAATGATGCATGTTCCTCCTCATCTCATAGTAATCAGATTCACAGTGTATTTTGGCTTTTACCTGGACTGGCTCCTTCTCTACACTCCCAAATCAAACCATATACCCAGACCATCGTAACCCCAGGGGTTCCAGAATAGTTTCACCTATGAGATAGACCCTGACACAGAACCTCCAAGACACACTTCCAGTTTCTAGTACTATCTTAGAATATGTTGGTGAACTTTTAATCTGTAGTACAAATCTGCAGGCTTCCCTCCAAGAAACTGTCCTGACTTTGAATCATCTGGCACATAATACCAGCTATTCCCTTCTAAGCTTCATAAATTTAACAAAAGGTCAAATATTTAAGGTTCATATTTTCTACAGCTTGATGCCAATTAGAGATATCCACACACAGATACAAATTACTTTTCCTGTATGACCTTATTATAAACTACACCAAAAAAAATTCACCTTCCTTTTGGGGAGTGGCTGTTCAGATATATTAAACTGAATACAGTTTGGTGTTATAGCTAAACCTTTATATGAAGCCTTAAAAGGATCTGATACAGTCATCTAGACTGGAATAATAAGTTAAATAAGGCATTTAGCAACTTGCAAGTGTCACCATTTGGTCCATGAATTAGTGCCCCTGCCTTGGCCTTTCCAAAAGTACAAAGACCCTTTCCCTATTTAGAACTGAAAGAAAAAGGGCAGTCCTAGAAGTATTAAATTAAAATCTGGACCCAGGCCTTAAATCAGGGACATACCTATCCAAAAATCTGAGTACTATGATCACAGTATAGCCTTCATGCCTAGAACCCTGGGCAGTTACTTTTTGTTTTGGGGCCACACCTCGAAGTGTTCAGGGCTTACTCTTGGTTTTACACTCAGTAATTCCTGACAGTGCTAAAAGGACTGTATGGGATGAATAAACCAAGGTCAGCCACATAAAAGGCAAGAGCCTTACCTGCCATACCATCTCTCTCACCGTGGCAGCAATTTATACAAGAAATTAAAAAATTCAATCTGGTCCCTCATAATATTCTCTCTAAACTACAAATGAAGGCCTTCCAATGAATTTCAAATAGTCTTTCTGGCTGGGCCTGTGAAAATACTAGGCAGCTCAGAAATACAGATTAAACTTTGTAACACTTTTTTTTTAATTTTTTTTTATTTTGGGGTCACACCCAGTGATGCTCAGGGATTACTCCTGGCTCTGCACTCAGAAATCGCTCCTGTCAAGCATGGGGACCATATGGGATGCTGGGATACGAACCACCGTCCGTCCTGAATTGGCTGAATGCCCTACTGCTGTGCTCTCGAGCCACCTTTCTACCAGATTCTTGTCCATGTGGAACACACAGTTAAGAAATATTTCTGTTATTTACAGATTCTTGTGCAAGTCATATTAGATTTTTCCATAATGTTAGGATCTGTTCTCTTTTTTTGCTAGGACAAGGAGGGAGGGATGGGAAGAGAAAGGTGGGACTCCCAAACAGTTTTCAGGAGGCCATCTTCCAGGCAGGTGTTCCTTTTTTTGGGGGGGGGGGAGGGGGCACACCCGTTTGATGCTCAGGGGTTACTCCTGGCTAAGCACTCAGAAATTGCCCCTGGCTTGGGGGGACCCCAGGGGATTGAACTGCCGTCCTTCCTTGGCTAGCGCTTACCTCTAGCGCCACCTCACTGGCCCCAAGGCAGGTGTTTCTTAGCCAACTATGCCAGTGATCCAATGCAAGAGCCCAAGATTGCTGAGGTCACTTAGCATTATCAGGGGCTGCACTAGAAGAAGCTTAAGGAATCACGTGGTGCCAGGGATTGGAGTAGAAGGCAAGATTCTTTATTTGTCCCAATTTGAGCCTTAATCCTAGGAGAAGGTGATTAAAATGTGATTATTTAGTTTTGTTTTTTTGGGTCACACCCGGCAGTGCTGGGAGCTATTCCTGGCTCTACGCTCAGAAATTGCTCCTAGCTCTGAGCTCAGAAATCACTCCTGGCTTGGGGGATCATGTGGGATGCTGGGGGATTGAGCTTTGGTCCGTCCTAGGTCAGACGTGTGCACGGCAAACGCCCTAACACTTACGCTACCACTTTGGCCCTTCAGGAGTGATTTCTGAGCTCAGAGCCAGGAGTGACCCAAGTGCTACTGGGCATGACCCTGCCACCCCCCAAAAAAACTAAGAAAACTTTTGTACAAATTCATCCTCTACAGCCCAAATGGACCCACCCATTTCAGGAATTTTTTAATAACTCCAACCATTGTCAAATTGTCAAGCCACTCATCACAGATCAACATCTTCTTTATAAATATGAGTTTTTTTATCTCCAGAAACTCCATCCAACAACCAGAGTGTAGAAGATCACAAACTTCTCTTCAAATGATATGCCACAATAGATATAATTACCTCTCAATACACTTGGGCCCCATTCTAGGCATATTCTTCACTATTTCCTCAACTGTCTTTCTCCTTCAAATTTTTTATGGAATATTTTTAATTCTGACTCTATTATTCACTACTTTCTTACATTTGGGTCTTTCATAGTTCCTTTGGCCTAACTCCTCTTTGACCTAACTCAATGATATGTATATCATCTTGACCTTACAAGCACACATCTTTTCCTCATTAGTGCAGGGAGCCCTTGAATCTCTTCCTTTCTCTCCTGACCTCCCTCAATTCTCCTTCAGATTCCTGGATATCTGAAGCTAGGAGGACTCTGTGATCTTCTAGCTTTAAAGTACTTACAAAAAACTGTTTAGGCTTCACTGGTCAAGAATTCACACTTTTCTGAGGCTCCTTTTTTTCTTAAATCAGCTTCTACTCCTTTACTTTCTTGCTACCTGTTTTACTTCACTTACCCACCCCCCTCCCTCTCCCATCCACATTTAGCCATTATCTAAAAAATCTTTGAATTGTATCTTTAGCCACAGAAATGAAAAACCCCAAAAGCAATTAAGTTCTCTTGCTGCAATGGCCCTTTAGGATCATAGGCACTGATTCTCCTAGAATGAAGTACAAGGAAAGCACCAGCTGGTCATGTGTCTATTAAGTGCCTAACACCCATCTCTATGACCTTAACTCATATGAAGCAATTTTACAAAACAAATCATTTAAAAAGATATTTTTGCCCTTTGAATTAAAGTGAGTGAGAGATGGGTACTAATTACTGTTACTATTCTCTTGTTAATGCTTTCAATGAGGGATGAGACCCACAAATTACCAAGAAAAGTTGTCTTTTGGGAGAAGCTGATACTCCTTGGTTATCTCAAATGATTTTGACTTAACATATTCAGTCTCCAGACAATCCTCAAGATCCATGTCCCATTAAAATGTAGAACCTGGGTTTTGAGTGATAGCATAGTGGGTAGGGCAGTTGCCTTCCATATTGACCTGAATTTCATGCCCAACATCTCATCTGATATCCTGAGCCCCACCAGAAGTAATTCTTGAACTCAGAGCCAGGATTAACCCCTAAAGCATAACCAGGTATGGCCCCAAAACAAAACAAACAAAAAAGTAGAGCCACTGCCTAGAAGAGAAAATTGTCTCCTTTAGAACTTGCCCTCACCTGTGTGTGCTCTAATAAGCTCCTATGTCTTTGTTGCTGAGTATGTGGTAAATTCTCATAAACCTCCATACAGCAAAGGTAACAGAAGTGACCTCTCTGCCGAGCACAGAACAAGAAGTTTGCTCAGCAAGTCTCCACCTTCTTGCCCTGGTTCCAGCCCCTGACCCTGGCACACACATATAGAAGGCAGAGCACCTCCTTTCCTTCCTATTTCAACATTTAATCCAACTTTTTGTGACCTGGCAAAGAGAAATCATTAGGAGAAGAAAACTGAGGTTCTTCTGGGTCTGAGTCAACTCCCAGGAATACTATCCAAGCCTGATGCTGAGGGGTTAGCTGCCAACCCATCCAAAATTGAGGAACAGGCAAGTACCTCTTCAGTGATCTCTTCCTAGGGCCCATAATTCAAAAACGCCCCACAGAGAAGAGAAACAGAACAGGGTACAGACCTCATTTCGGAGCAATATTCATCCCAAAGCATTACAAAAGTGTGTGAGTAAAGAAACCAACCAGATATGTGACACATGACAGGATAAATGAGCAAGATTAACCTCCATTTAAAAATTCTGAACATTAAGGCTGGAGAGATAGTATGGAGGTAAAGCATTTGCTTTGCATGTAGAAGGACTGTGGTACGAATCACGGCATCCCATATGGCAGGCTCCTGCCAGGAGTGATTTCTGAGCGTAGAGCTAGAAGTAAACCCTGAGTGCCACTGGGTGTGGCTCAAACACCAAATAAATAAATAAATAATTTTGTGACCCAAAAGCAAACAAAACAAAACTCTGAACATTTAGGGCCAGAGTGATAGCACAGCGGTAGAGCATTTGCTTTGCACATGGCTGACTGGGACCCAGGTTTGATTCTTGGCATCCCATATGGTTCCTCGAGCCAGGAACAATTTCTGAGTGTAGAGCCAGAAGTAACCCCTGAGTGCCACTGGGTGTGGCCCAAACACCAAATAAATAAATAAATAATTCTGAACATTTAGTAATAAATATTAATTTTTCTTACATACCACCAATACATGTGTTATTAATAGGGCTTGGAAGTATTCTTTTTTGGGGGAGGGGATTTTGGGTCACACCTGGCAGTGCTCAGGGGTTACTCCTGGCTCTACACTCAGAAATCACTCCTGGCAGGCTCAGGGGACCACATGGGATGCTGGGATTCGAACCACTGTCCTTTTGCATGCAAGGCAAATGCCTTACCTCCATGCTATCTCTCGGGCCCCTTGGAAGTGTTCTTGAAGACTATGAATATAGAAGTCTTATGTATTAGGTAATCTGAAAACATGGATAATGGTACCACAAGCTTGGATAATGTCACTGAAGCTCTTTCTAAGTTGGCACAGAAACCACTTATGAAAGTATTCATGGTGTCATTCTTGCCTGAAGACAATGGTGAGTGGGGTGTTATTTTTATAATGACACCATCAGACTCACCTTTCCATCTTCCTTTCTAAAATGCACTCAAAGGACTCAGGGAGAGTTCAGGGGCAAAAGTGCCCTTTTTTCCAAGATAAAGGATGATCACTTAGTCAATAGCTAGTACTAACCACACGCACTAAGCAAGGTCCCAGTCACTCTGCAATTTTAAGAATCTTCAGTACTACAACAGAGGATGCTAGCTCTAGCTGACTGGGTGTTGCTTTGCAATTTCAAAAATAAAATATGCTGAATATGACGTAAAGACAGAATGAATTGTGGCTTTTCATGGAGGAGTATGTTACAAATAATGTGGAAAATCGACATCTGCAAAGCAGTTCAAAATTATTGGATATTCAATTATGTTCTAGGCATTAAAGTTCTTACAGTATTGGAAAAGAAACAAAGTGCACAACATCCAGCAGCATCTCAATGAAAGACATGCAAGCACCATGGTCAGGTATGCAGCTCCCAGCAAACACTGCATTCCTCCAACCCCTCTGCCAATACTATACCCCATACCCACCGTGTGACCATAACCAGATGTGTGATCTTCACAGGAAGCACAACAGCTAAGTATGTGAGCACCACACAGTTCAGTACAGGATTGACCCTTGGTTACTGGAACAATGATAGGAAGGGAAGGAAGTGTGGAGGGGGCTGGGAAATCTTCATGGACTTTGGCTGCTATGTCGAGGCTTAGAAATACAACAGCTAGGGGCCGGAGAGATAGCATGGAGGTAAGGCGTTTGTCTTTCATGCAGAAGGTCATCGGTTCAAATCCCGGCATCCTATATGGTCCCCCGAGCCTGCCAGGAGCGATTTCTGAGCATAGAACCAGGAGGAACCCCTGAGCGATGCCGGGTGTGACCCAAAAAACAAAAACAAAAACAAAACAAAAAAGAAATACAACAGCTAGGTAATTCTCATAGATCTATATGCTGGAAAGTCAAGAGTAAGGTGCCAGCAGGTCCAGCATGCATGGTGGACCTGCCTCCTGGCTTCTGGCTGTGTCTTCACAGGTCAGAAGAGCAAGTCACCTGTCTTACAGCTTTTTATGAGGGCACTAATCCCATTCATGAGTGTTCCACCCTTACCACCTAATCTCTTCTCAAAGGCCCACCTCCTATAAAGTTGGGTGTGATGAAAGGGGGAAGGAGGTATAAACATTCATTCTATCATCTGAGAAAGGCTTAAGGACTATGAAAGTGTAAGCCAAAAGGGCTGTGTTGCTGATAATGTACTTGTAAATTAAAGCACAAGAAGTCACCTGTGGGGGCTGAGAGTGCCAAAAGGATTGACCAGAAACTGTGGGAACTTTCTAGAATGTAAGATAAGTCCCGGTTTCCCATCACATGTAGATCACTGACAACCCTCAGTTCTGTATTTCTAGTTACAAGTTCCATGCTCAACCTCTAACACTGATGGCAAAGCCTACTCACTGTTGCTAGGTATGAAGACTAGGAAATCCCAGACATTATATGGGATACACTTAGAATAAAATGTATTCACTTGGGGGGGACTATAAAATGGCTCAGAGTTAGATGTTGCAGGCAGGATCCCGGAGCACTGCTTGGAGTGCCCCAAAGTCCAATTTTTTACATTGGAAATTCACACTGAGCTGGAGGCTCTATACTTCCTCTTGAACAGCAACTTTCTCTTAATTAACAACACTAAACCAAAAATATTGATGACCTTTCTGAGGTAGCCCAGAATTCTTTCAGCTGACTCATGCCTCCCCAGACATCAGGGTGAAGTATCTTTCTTGAATGAACTCCTTATAAGTTGGGTCCCTTGAATCTATTCCACTGTGTGTGAGAATTTTGTTTCAGACTCAGAAAACATTTCATTGGGATAAAAATCAGCAATAGCCAGATTTAATGTCAAGACCAAGAATAGCACCACAGTGGGGAGGAGGGGTGCTTTGGAGAATGCAGCAACACAATGATTACTCCCAGAGTCCACACCCTGTGATACTATCCTAGAGATAAAACTGGATTTGCACATAGGCTGTTCCACAGTGAGGGACCTGTGGGGTGGATGGGACCTATCTGAAGGGCTGAAGGCTGTACATTTGTGCCCCAAAAGAAGCAATAGAAAATCCCATCTGTGGCTCAAATGGGCATGGCTGGGGTCAACTAAGAAGTGTCTCTGAAAGATAAGTGATCACGGAAGCCTAAGGGCATGTCCTTGTGTGAGTGCAGTGTAGAGATTTGGGACATGGCCATGAATTAGCTTCTGATGACTTGCCAATGGTTATCTTCCAGTTGCCCTTCATCAGTCCACAGCCCCCCCCCCCAGCTCTGTGCCACACCCCCTCTTGGAGCTGTTTGCACTCTGGAAAGCCACAACTCTCTCTCTCTCCAGGTTGGTGGAACTAGCCAGTTACCTCACTGCTTCAGGCCTACAGTTGATCTTTGTCACTACACAGGATGACCCACATTGGCCACAGCATCAGAAGGTACTCGACAAAGCATCATGCCACTGCAGCCCCACCTTTCTTAGTGTTTAAACAAGGGAGTGTGAAAGTGAAAACAAACTGGAAGAAAAGCGAAACCATCTCCCTCCCTATCAGAGGGATAACAGAGCAATCACAGAACAAAGGTCAACTTAAAACCCAGAGAAACCTGACTTTCCTGGGTATTTCTGGATGCCCTGGCCCTTGGATACAACTGGACCCATCAAGGCTGTCATTAGAGCCCTATCGGCCAGGTGACAGGCCCAACTCCATTTGCACAAGAGCCTCTGAGCAGACCAAGGTAAAGGGCTACTTACAGAAAAGTTCATCCTGTGCAGAATCACCGGGGCCCACACCCCACATAAGCCACACCCACAACTGGGTACAGTGCCTAGCCTCAAATACACACTAGGGCATACTCTGCTCTACTAGAAGACTGTGCATATTATATCCTCCTTCCAGCCCTGCCCAGGCACAAACACAAACATACCCATACCACGCACGTGTTATGTACACCTGACACTCCAGCAGAACCCTGCCCACATTGGCTCCAGGTCATTACATAAGCTCTAGTGTGTAATGGAGGCTGCCACCCATCTTCAGGTTCCTTCCCTCCACCCCAAGGGCAGATGGCCATTATCACTTCTCCCAACCTGCAGTCATACACTAACTTTAATTGTTCTGATGACACAGAGCCAAAGCCCAATTGTGGCCACCCTGCCTAGCTGCCCCTCCCACAGTATGCAGCATTGGAGTGTAAGTGTAAGTCCCAGAATCACTTCCGGGTCAGGTGGCATCCAGCTGGCTGTTGATAAAGAGGAAGAATGGTGGTGTCAACAGAGACAGACAGATAGCAGCCAGGATTTGGGGTATAATTAATTATTAGACAATCCTGATAATGACACTATTGTGAAACCCAACTTCTGGTTCTTGTCACTCAAAGACCAGTTATTTAACAGATAAAGGATAATGAGGTAAGGAAGAAGGGAGTTCTAGCCACCTGAGAAGATGGCAGACTTCTTGCCCGCTCCTAAAAAGTCTGAGTCTAAGATGAATGATTTCTACAGCATTGATAGGTAAGCAAGTGAGCAGAGAATTATGGGAAGTTAGTCAGCAGGAAAAAAATAGTCTGAGAAGTTTCAACATCTCTAGAGGCCTCAGTGCTTTCTTTTTCTTCCTCCTGTTACTGAACCCAAGTTCAAATGCTCACCACTTAAAGACCAATTATTTGAGTGACAAGGGTTGGTGTGGGATAAAAGAGGTTAATCAAGAATTAGTGGCCTGGGCCCGGAGAGATAGCACAACGGCATTTGCCTTGCAAGCAGCCGATCCAGGACCAAAGGTGGTTGGTTCGAATCCCGGTGTCCCATATGGTCCCCCGTGCCTGCCAGGAGCTATTTCTGAGCAGACAGCCAGGAGTAACCCCTGAGCACCGCCAGGTGTGGCCCAAAAACCAAAAAAAAAAAAAAAGAATTAGTGGCCTGAGAAGATTGGCAGACTCATGTCCAAAAAACTTATCTTCCTCTCAGGTTTGGGTAGAACTTTTATCAGTCTGTCTGAGAGAGTAAGAAGAAATGTGTAGTTGTAAGCAGAGCTTGAGGCCATCTGGACCTGTTATTAACTCTTCACCGAGGGAGAGAAAAGTCCTTGGGCATGAAGAGGCCTGGATGTGTTCACAGAGGCTCTGTTTTGTTTTTTTTCTCTTCAGCTGTATCTCTAACTGGACCTGGTTCAACATCAGAACATAAAAACATTGTAAAAAACATGAAACCATCTCTTAGGATTGAGGGACAGGGCCAAGATCAAAAATAAAGAAAAGTTACAAGAAGTATATATGAGAGAAGGAAGATGCTCTAGTATTTGTTCACTTATACTTCCATCCATAACTGCACCAGGTACTTAACACACCATTTCATAAGACATCTCATGGGGGAATGGGAAAATACAAAGGGGAGAGTATGAAAATGAGAAATGCAGGGCCGGAGAGAGATAGCATAGAGGTAAGATGTTTGTCTTGCATGCAGAAGGATGGTGGTTCGAATCTCAGCATCCCATATGGTTGCCCTCACCTGTTAGGAGCGATTTCTGAGTGTAGAGTCAGAAGTAACCCCTGAGCGGTGCCGGGTGTGACCCAAAACAAACAAACAAAAAAAGAAAGGCATTTGGGAGGAACAGAATGATTGGTTGCTTCCAGTGCTAACAAATGTCTTGGAACACTGGACCTTAAATTATTTCCTTATGTGGTGCTTATAATAGCCTGTGGAAAGGTTTCTATCATGTCCATCTGCTTGAGGACCAGGATGTTGGCCCAAAGTCCCACAGCAGGCCAGAACTGGGTCAAAATCAAACCACACTATTGGAAGTCCAAGGACAACTGGAGGACACTTCATCCAGCTCACCTTCAACTACCTTTTTTTCCTTTCTGTCCTGCCTTTCTCTCAAGATCATCTCCCTTACATTTAACTCCTTCCTGCTCCCTCTCTCTCTACTGATTTCTATTGGTCCTGATTCAAAACTCCCTGAGAAGATCTTCTGTATGTGTCAGTGGATTCAACCAATGTGACCCACTCTGAAATAAAGAACTTGACATATTGGCCATCCACACTGGTTCTTTTCCAGTCAGAAGTCCTAGAGAGGATGGTCAGTGAGTTAGTCAAAGAGTTAGTCATTGTAGGCCAATATAGGGGCTGACTTTGTGGGAGACATTCAGTCCACCACAAATTGTCCAGAGTGGTTTCAAATGCTATTATCAAAAATCTTTGCTGGATATACTTTTGGACTTTATATAATTCTAGACTGCTAAAATTGCACTTAAGCCACATCCAAGATAGGGAAACAGTGTTGGAATTTTATACACAGAAAACTATCATTAACAGTATTGTATGTCACAGTATCTTAATTAGAAAGAAAAAGTTAAAAAATAACAATAAATAAATAAATAAAAATAAATAAAGAGCCTAGAGAATTTGTAAGGCACTTGTTTTATAGGAGGCCAAGCCCAGTTTAATCACTGAAGCCACATATGATTCCCCTATATGAATAACCCCCACTAGTGATCTCTGAACACAGTGCCTGATATGCCTAGCATCTGATCACAGCTAGATATGGCCTCACACCCCAACCTCAACCCATACTGTTTTGGGGTCAAACCCAGCAGTTCTTGGCGCTTATTCCAGTCTCTGTGCTCATTGGTCACTCCTCAAAGACAGGTCTTTGGAAGCTATATGTGGTATTATAGATCAAATTCAGGTTTCCATGTGCAAGGCAAATACCCTACCCACTAGACTATCTCTTCACCCACCACCCTTAAGTTTTTATCATCCTTAATTTTTTTTTTTTTTTTTTTTTTTTTTTTTGGTTTTTGGGCCACACCCGGTGACGCTCAGGGGTTACTCCTGGCTATGCGCTCAGAAGTCACTCCTGGCTTGGGGGACCATATGGGACGCCGGGGGATCGAACCGCGGTCCGTCCTAGGCTAGCGCAGGCAAGGCAGGCACCTTACCTCTAGCGCTACCGCCGGCCCCCCATCCTTAATTTTTAAGATAAAAAATTTCAAACTGTAGAAGTTACTCTTCTAAATTCCAACTAGATAAAAACAATGCTAGTAGGAGGGATGACTATTGCACTGGGAAACTCCCAAAGCATCTTCTTAAGTTGCATTCCTGTGCATCAGTGTGGAGAACCCACGATGAGAAGGAAACTCCCTGGCAGAAGATGCCATGGAACTCAGGCTTCATGGCAGAAGCACAAGCTGGCTCAGGGCCATGTATGTGGTTTCCTTCTGCCCAGGACCAGCTCTGGGACCTCTGTTGTTTGGGCCATCTCCATAGTCATCACCCTCTCTCTGGCCTCGTCCACTGCCAGAAAAAAAGATGCGGTTTCTCAGGTCACTCTAAGCCCATCTCATCCACAAACATTGGCTGTTTGAAGCCCTCTTAGGATTATCAGGAACAACTTATATGGGCCTGTCCTTTGCACAAATATACAAGAGGTTACAACTGGTTCTTTAGTGTCTATCAGACAACATTCAGATTGGTGGAGAAACATGAGGGAAGGAACAAAATTCCAAAAGCCTTTTTTAACAGGACTTGATCAGGATAGATATTCAGAGCCAGACCCAGATCCCCCACTATCTGAAACCCTGGGGCCACTGGCAGGTACCAGCCCATTTCAGGACTGTGAGCTTCAGGTCTCTGTCTTTGATCCAGACCAGCTGACCTTTCCCCTCCTTCTGCTTGGAGGAATGGGGAGCAAGACCGAGGGACTGGAATTCAGACCCTTTCCCCAGAGAAGTTAGGGTGTGTCCTGGGGCATCCAGGCCACAGGGAAGGGAAGGGCGGAGGAGGGTGGAGCCCTGTTTTCCTGTTAGGATGTAGCCAAATAGGGAGATGTATGCATCTTATGCTCCATGACGACAGACCACCATTCAGAGCTAGCTGGTCTGAGTCTGTTTGTGGGTGGCCTTATTTTGCTGAGGAAACACTTGTTTTGTTTGTTTTCCCCTCTTATTCTGCAAGAAGTGATACTTTCTACCATGGTGTGTCAGGGTTCTGGCCCTTAACCTGACTTAGACATTCCCCAGGGAGGATGAATCCTCTCACTGTGTTTCCCATAGCTGTCTTGAGCTTGGTTCAGTGCTGCTGACTGAAGCAGTTTAAGGGAGACTAAGGAACGTAGGGGTGCCTTTCCTGTCTAAATGAAGGGAGGTGTTTTGGAAGTGAAAGAGATGACTCCTGAAAGGCGAGAAAAGATGTATCCTGAGGTGCTGGCTCTGGGTGTTACCACAGTAGCACCCCAAATCTCAAACTTGGCCACGCTTTGTGCCACTACTCGAAGTGCTGTTCTAGAATCTTGGAGTTCTTTGTTCTTTAAAACTCTCTGGCCTAAGAAAGTTCACATGTGATTAAAAAATATAAACAGTTAAAAGCTAAATACTGTGGAGAAGAAAGATGGGACAGCAATGCTGGGGTGGGAAGAAGCAGGCTGCAAGATTGAGCAGGTCAGGCAGGAAAGGTCTCAACCTCCTTGCTGCTTTTGCTTAAAAGTCTTTCAGCACAGGAAAGAGAAAAAAAGAAATAAAGATAGGAAGGGAGAAGAGGAGAAAGGGAAGTAATTGGGGACCAGGGGTTCGGGCTTCTGTTATAGTGGTGATGTGGGAGAGTAGAGTAGCTGTACATCTGAAGCACATTGAAAACATGTGCATCAACAAGCCTGAAAACATAAGACCTAAGGTGCTACCACCAAACTTTGTAAAGTATCTTTCAAGGTGGCAGGTAGTAGGTGGGCAGATGAAGTGGGGGATGACAGAATAGGTGATGGGAGTTGACACTGGTGGTGGGATTGGTGTTGAAATATATATGCCTAAAACTCAACTATCAATAACTTTGTAAGTCATTTTTAACTAAGTTAAAAAAAAGTCTTTCAGCATAAAAACAAAGATGCAACAAAGTTCAGCTAGGCCAATATATCTGGGAAAGCCAGAAAAGTCACAAAAAGTATCTGCAAAGTCCCTGAGGTTGGAGAGTCATAGACTAGAACAGCAAGAGTCCTTATGGCTGTGGATAGGAGTGGGAGGAGAGTGTATAGGAGAAGAGAGGGTTCTAAGTCAACCAGTTATAGACACCAGCTCATTTGGGTTCTGTTTCTTTCCAAAAGGTGAGCGGGATCTGGTGGAGGCAGGTAGGGCATGGTACTACTTCTACCTTACAGGGTTGCTAAGATTCTATGCTGAGAAAAGACACAATTCCAGAAGACTTACAACTAATCCAATGTCTGGGATAATAAAGTAATCCAGTGCTGACAAAGCCAGATTCTGCTGCTACAGTTATTGTTTTCTCTCCCTTATCTCCTTCCTCTCCTCTACTTCTCTACTCTTTCTTCCTCCTCCTCCTTTTCCTACTCTTCCACTTCTTCTTCCTCTCCTCCTCAGCAGGAGTAGGGACAGGCCATTCTCTGAGGCCCCCAAATAGAGACTCCAGGGATGCATTTCATCATAGGGGCTATAGAATGACCTTAGATTAGGAATCCAGTAACCTTTATCCCTGTATCAACATTGCCACTTTCCAGTTTTTTGTACTTGAAACATGATGTCGCCCAACATGATGTTTCCCAACACATCGACATGTCATTCTTATAGTACTCGGCCAAGTTTTCTGGCATCTGCCTTTCCTCAACCCATCAATGTAGTGGAAGTCATTTCTGCAGAGTGGGCCGTGGAACTTAGCTGAAAGGGGGAAGGTACTAGATAAACTTGATCACATTTCCTGGCACCCCTATATTTTTCCTCTCCACACAGATATTCCTGGTACTGCATGCATTAAACACCTCCCACTGGTTTCTGCATTTATTGAAAGGAAGGATAGCAAGACTGGCTAATTGGGTGGGAATTTGGGCTCCAGGAAACAGAGGTTGAGTTGTTCTCATGAGCAGCAGGGCATAATTACCACAATTGTTCTACAGACCCTTCTGGTAGAGGATTGGTGGCAGTGGGCTGCAGAGATAGCTGAGAACCAGGGAGGAATGAGTATGGGTGACCACTGAGGCTCTCCCAAGCTCCTGTTTGTCTTTCTCTGCAAAGGACTCAGGGGATCCCAGTTCTTCCCCCAGGGCCCAGACAGAGCTGTGTGGGTCCATCTGCCTTAGCCCAGGGCTTCCCCAAACCTGGCTGCTCATGAGACATTAGCACCAGGGCTGGAAAGGGACAGATTTGCAGAACATAGTTTTGCTTTCCCTTCAGTCTGTGAGTCACAGAACAGGGATTGCCGTCCTTACCGACATCTTAGTGGGGATTCCCTGGCCATCGATCATGTCCGCCGACCGTGGGCAGGAAGGCTGCTGCCCCTGCCCCTCACTGCCAGCCTGGGATTCTGCAGAATGATTCTCATGGCAACCACACCTTTCCAAAACATTCTTCCCTCAGCTGACCTCACAGTAATCTATCAGTCAGAACACAGTCATTCCCAGGTATAGATGAGGAATAGGCTCCAGTGAGATGGGAAACATGTTTGAATCCACAGTCTCTGGATCTACTGCCCTTTCCCTAAAAGGAGGTTTGAGTGGAACCAGTGGAGGAGTGAGCTGGAATGAACACATTGCCTGCAGCTTTCTGGCATTCCTCCCCTGTTCCCCAGAATCGCCTCCCCAGGACTCTGTTCCCTGCAGACCTATAAGAAGATACTTTGTTCTTTTGAGCCAGATGACTCCTGGTTTCTACCCCGTAGATCTCTCAGCAAGGGGTGCCCATTGTTGCCTTCTCCTTCTCTAGGTTACTTCCTTCAGGCCCTTCACCCAGGTGTGGGTGGCGGTCTTAACAAAACCACTTTCTGGAGCCTATCCCATATCCTGTTAGAATATTCAATTTGCTTAGTAAAAACAGTCTCTCAGCACCTCTTACTGTGCCAGGCAGGCACTGAGAACAAGCCCCGTGCCAATTCTCCTGTGCTTTGGGTCACAAACTACAGAAAGATTCAGGGAATGGAATCAAGTAACAGCCATGCTTGGGTCATGAAGGATTTTGAGGGAAGTGAGGGGAGAACTGGGCCTAAGGGATCAAGAAGTATGAGGGATAGCCGAGAAAGCATTTCAGGACACAAATAAGGCTCTGTACCACACAAAGAGCAGGATAGAGTTGAGGGCCCCCCTAGAGAAAGCAGCACAAGGCCAGGGATATTCACAGAGGAGGTAGGGTCTGGATTTATGCATTGATTTTCTGATTTATGCATCATGGCCACCAGCTGAGTACAGGATTGTCTCCAGTCAGGCACTGAGCAGTGGTCTGTGATCCCTTGGGGAGGAAGGGTCTCTTCAACAGTGGAAGATAAGAGCCCTCAAAGAGGAGGCTGCTGGTCCCCACCCAGACCTTTTGTCTTCGAGAGCTCCGAGTGAGGCGGAAAGGCCAAGCCCTGGAATGTGCTGACCTCTGTCTCTTGCAAGGCCAGGAGTGAAGGCACTTTCTTTCCTGTGCCAAAGCCTGACTGAGCCAAGGGTAGGTGTGGTGCAGCTCCAGGCAGGCCCCTCAGGAGCCAGCGCTTCCCTCACGATGGCTCCCAGAGGGCCTCCACCAACCATCCTCTCCAATATCCTCAAACAAGTAGAGGAAAACCCCTGTCACCAGGTCAGCAGAGCACTCTGGGCAGGCCTGGCTGGGCCCTTGAAGCCTGAAACCTGAAATGCCTGCAGAAAACCTTGTGGTTGGATCTAGAGGGCAGTGGCATGGTTCAGTTCAGAAGGGAAGTGAAAGGGGGCAGAAAAGACAGAATTGTGAGGGGACAGCAAGGCCTTCTGATGCCCCCTCACCTTCCAAATGGAGACAATAGTTGTTCTGCCAATGCCAAAGGAGGTGGAGAGGTCCCTGGAAGCTTCTGGATTTTCCAGATGTCAAACCCTTTACTGAGTGGATTTAGGAGAGATGAGGTGAGAAAGTAGCTTTGGCGGAAAATTGGAGAAACCTCAGAACTGGAGTTCTCTGCTCCTGAGGACAAAGTAGGAGCCCCGGAGAGGCATCAGGTAAGGTCAGAAGGTTTTTCAGAGCCTGATCCTGCAACATGTAGTCTCATGCAGAGGTCTCTCTGGTAAGTGGGCACCAAGCCTAGGGGGGTGGGGTGCCAGCAGGGACACCACCAGAGTTACACAGCCTTGGGGAATAGTCCTTGTACCAAGGGCCTTCTGGACATTCAGAGAACCCCAAGGTGAGGTATCCACTGGACCTGTCTTAAGGGGCCCTTGGGACTCAAGGGGAGCACAGCTCTCCCTCCTCTTCTTTGTTCTGGGGTGGGGGGAGAGCAGGGAGTCCTCAAGCACACCATGCTGCCCCAGATCAGCACTGAAAGAAAACCAATGAATTAAGCACGTACTCCCTGATTAAGCCCCCCTCTTCACTACACTGACTCCCACACAGCCCTTAAACCCAACCCATAGCCCTAGCTCTAGCATTTTGGGAGGGGGGCCAGTTGGTAGACCTCTCAGACACTTTATGTCCTCAGATCCCCTTTGCTGGACATCTTCTCTGACTCATCTCTACTCCAGTACCACCTAAAGGCAACAGCTTCTCCAGAAGCCTGAGCTTCGGGGCCGGGCGGGGCGCTCGAGGTAAGGTGCCTGCCTTACCTGCGCTAGCCTAGGAGACGGACCGCGGTTCGATCCCCCGGCGTCCCATATGGTCCCCCAAGCCAGGAGCGACTTCTGAGCGCATAGCCAGGAGTAACCCCTGAGCGTCACCGGGTGTGGCCCAAAAACCAAAAAAAAAAAAAAAAAAAAAAAAAAAGAAGCCTGAGCTTCAACTTAGCCCCAAATTGGAGAGACCTGGTGGGATTAGGGGGCTGCAACTCAGGTGCAAGTGCAGTTTAGTATGTGGGACCCAGGCTCAAACACTCACTATTGCTCTATAAACACTAGGTTGACGAGCAAGCTGAGAAACTTCTCCAGGGTGGAATACAAATAGTGTTTCTAGAGGGGGTGGTGACAGGGTCAGGGTGACAGGATGGAGGGCTTAGAAATTCTGCAGAACCTAGAGTCCCAATCTGTGAGATTAAGTAGGTGGATCTCAAGATCTTTAAAGTCCCATGACTCCCAGGACTGATGTATGGAAAGTGGCCTACGAGTGTGTCCGAAATTGGTGAAGAAGAGAAGGTGTCTCAGCTGCCCCGAGGTAGACATCTCTCCAAGAGAATTTTCTGGAGCTGAGAATAACTCCAGAAGCTGAGGACACAGCCAGAGCTCACCCTGAATCATGTGATCAGGACTGGCATGTTCACTGTGTGTCCATTGCTGGTCCCATAGTATGGGGAGCCCCACCCCACCAAGCAGCCAAGTTGGCCTCTACACTCAGACTCACAGGAGGGAGAACAAACTGATTCCAGGGGGGGCGGTTTTCTCAGGAACATTGAAGCCAGCTGTTGTTTCTATAGTCTGGGTGGGGGCACACTATCATTCCTGGGAGGGCCATTGTCCCCACCCTTGGGAGCCAGGACAGATGCCCTGTAGCCTCCCATCCCACCAATGCCTTCTCGCTTCCAACCAGCAGCACTTCCGGCTGGGATTCTCCCCCTTGGACTTGCTCCTGGAAATTTCTGGAAGCATCCAATGGTACAGACTGTTTTCATTATAGCACTCTGGGCTTAACCTCCTGGCCTGCCTCATCAAGATGACTAGATTCTCCTAATACTGCATAGGACACAGCCATATTCTTTTGCTCAGCCCCTAAGAGGGTCTATTTTTCTCCTCACAATTCAGTCCTCTAATGAAAGTCTCTGCAACTTGGCTCACTCAGCTCGCCTCCTCAAGGCTGTTTGATGAAATTTCAGGATCTCCTGCCCATGGTATCACCACCAAATCCTGGCCTTTCTCCAGTCGTTTCCTAACAAGAACACAACATTTCTGAACCTGACTCCCTCGGGCCTTCAGGGATCTGCCAACTTTTGCTCTGAATGCTCCAAATAGGAAGATTTTCCTAGTCTTTCTAATAAAATTGTAATTAAAAACAACATACCCACACAAAAGTGCCACTTACAAATTTTATTACCAATATATTTGCATGCTACTACCATAGAACTTGTGTGTGTGTGTGTGTGTGTGTGTGTGTGTGTGTGTATGTGTGTGTGTGTGTGTGTATGCGCGCAGACCCTGGAATGAAGCTTGTGTCTAATTGAAAGAGGCCCTAGGAGTAGCCTTTCCACTTGATTTAAATATGTATACACACCCAATTACAAGTACATCTCAGTATAAAACAGGAGTTACTTGATATTGGGCAATTAATCTAGATGGTTGTGGTTCTCAGCTGACAATAAGGGACCCCTGACAATAACTGGAGACATTTTGGTTTTCCTAAGTGAGGGAAAACACTGGCTCTAGAATCCAGTGAATAGAGGCTATGAATGCAGGATATTTACAACTCCCACAATACCCAGGAGACCTTCACAACCACATACATGGCCCCAATATTACTAATGTCAGGTGAAGGGGTTCTTACCTATGAGAAAGCATCGGTGCCTAAGTTGGCATGACTTAATGGTCAGACTGATGGCCCCTTTACAGAATTTTCATGTCCATAATGGTGTTCAAATGGTAGCAATAAAAGCTCTGAACACTGCCAGGTGTGAAAGAGAGGGAAGGTAAGAAAGAAAGGCAGGGGAAGGAAAGGGAAGGGATGGGAAGGAAAGTGAAAGGAAATAAAAGCAAAGGGAAAAAGATGGAAAGAGAAAAGAAGGAGAGGAGAGGCAAAGCAAGTTGGTATAAAAATGTAAATAATTAAATGACCAGAAAAAATATGCAGTTTATGTATGAACTTTGGACCTTGATTTAAATAAATCCACTAAAACATAACTAGGGAATTTGAAAGTGATATTTGATAGTATTAAGAATAATCATTGGGGCCGGAGAGATAGCATGGAAGTAAGGTGTTTGCTTTGAATGCAGGACGGTGGTTCAAATCCCGGCATCCCATATGGTCCCCCAAGCCTGCCAGGAGCGATTTCTGAGTGTAGAGCCAGGAGTAACCCCTGAGCGCTGCCGGGTGTGTCCCCCCCCAAAAAAAAATAAAAATAAAAAAATAAAACAAAACAAAAAAGAATAATTGTTAACCTTCAGGTATTACAATACCATGTGGTTAGGTTTTGGAAGTATCCTAACTTCTTAGAAACCTTAATATTCGGGGCCTGAGCGATAGCACAGTGACGTTTGCCTTGCAAACAGCCAATCCAGGACCTAAGATTTTTGGTTCGAATCCCGCTGTCCCATATAGTTCCCCCATGCCTATCCCCCATGCCTGTCAGGAGCTATTTCTGAGCAGATAGCCAGGAGCACAGCTGGGTGTGGCCCAAAAATGGAAAAAAAAAAAAAAAAAAAAAGAAAAAAGAAAAAGAAACCTTCATATTCAAAGATGAAGTGAATGAAGCTTGAATTTGCTTTAAAATAATCAAGTGGTCAAGGGCAGAGAAAAAAGTGGCATAGGTATTTAAAAAAAACAGACTGGTATGTTAATCATTATTATGTTATTCATGGACATATGACATTTTGTTGTACTATTTCTTAAAGTTTAAGCAAAATGGCACTATTCCTGGGCTTCATAAATAATGCAACTAATGAAATTCAAAATACATAATTGAGTATTTGACAGAATTAGAACAGCACATTAAATCTAAGACAAAGAAATTGACACTATTGAAATGAAACGGACATTCAAAAGACTGTGGGCACTCCCCCATGAATAGCATTTATGGATGTTTTTCCCCAAGCCCATGTTTCAATGGAAGTCTGCTTTTCATTTTTAGTTTCATAAATTATTAGCATAATGAGAAGGTAAACATACTGCCAATTATGTGAATAATCATATACTCACTTTGGAATATAAAAGGCTTGAAAGGCCTGGAACCCTTTCAGTAGGAAGAAGAGAATCAGAGTGAGCCCTTTGAGAGGGCTGTCCACTGCTTTCCCCACAAATAACCTGACCCCACTAGTCCCCTCCATTTTCCTTACTCACTGCTACTATCAGCTTGCCCCTATGGCCAGCTCTCAGGCAAGATGCCTGCCTGCTCCTTTTCTGTCTGCATCTCTCTCCAGCGCAAGAGTCTCTTGTGAGAGCCAGTATACAGGGGTTTTCAATTTTTCTTGATAAGCAGGATTGTAGACTCTGCTTCTAGCAAACAGAGCAAAAGGCCAGTGGAAAAGTTAAGGACAGTCAGGCCAGCAGCCTCACCTGGGTGCAGCAGTGCCAGCAGAAAGGGGACATCAAACACATAAGGCCCACTGAAGGAATGTGAGGGGAACACAGGGTGCAGCCCACAGAGAGCTAATGACCCTGTTCCTGCCTCTTGAGGGCCCATAAAACACCAGGCTCTCATCAGAGAACCTCCAAGAGTCCCAATCACCTGAGTCACAGACATCAGGAGCCCAACATATGCCCCCAAACTTTAATCCACCTTTCTCCCTTTTTTATTCTTCAAGGGCAGAGCAGTCTTATATACTGGAAATAAGACCTCAGAAGAAATCAGACTAAAAGGAGAAATACCTGGTTAGACAGCTCTACTGAGCTTGCCTTCTCCCATGTGCCCCTAAACACGAGCGCGCGCGCACGCACGCGCACACACACACACACACACACACACACACACACACACACACACACACACACAGAGTCTTTCATGAGGGTCCCCATCAGCTGCTTGACTCAGTGAAAGAATCTGACCTACCCCAGAGGGCTGAGAGGCTGAAGTTGTCTGAAGAAGAAGGAAGGTGGAAGGAGGCATGATACCTACAGGGCCCTGCTTGCCAGCCTTGTCTCTGAGGCTGCACAAGGAAGTGGTACTGAGTCAAGCCCAGAAGGCTGCCAGAGAGCAAGTTCAAAATACTGAGATTCCCCCAGTAGTAAAGGGTAGCTAGGCCAGGAATACACTTTCCTAGGACATGTTCATCTCCTGTCTAGATGTTTAGAGTGTCCAAAGATTTTAAACACTGATAGATTTCAGACTATCCAAAGGACTGCTAGCCAGCTTCCTGAGGATGTGGCCTCCCCTGGTCAGGAGCAAAGAACAGGAAGGAAAGCCTGAGTTCTAACAGGTCCTGCAGCAAAGTCTGGACCAAAGGGACCCCCACCCACAAATACCTGTGCTCCTGTTTTCTCTTCACCAGCGATGGTCATGATGCTGACTTCCAGGGCACATGCAGAAACTGAAGGTCAGGTCTATGGTGAATCCCACCTGGCATGCGGAAGATAGATCTGCTGGTTATGAGACTATCATCACTCAGCCAGACTTCTATATGATGTCAGTGACTTACAATGGGTGGCCAGGTGATATGGGCGCAGGTATACAAAAAGTAGGTGGCAAGACTGGGTTCATGAGAAGTACGGGGCAGGAAATTTTCAGAGATGCAGTTCCTGAAGTTAGAAAATTTATTACTTTATTTACTCTGCAACTTTATTTCTGAGAGTCCAGGCTGTGACCTTTCCTGAATGCCAGCCACACCCTTACATAGGGTAGGGTCCTTCTTCAGAATTTCTACTCCACCTTTACTTGGTTCCCTGGGCATCTAGTCACCTCACTTGGTGCTGTAGACTGTGAGATGTTGGGAGGGGATCCTGCATCCCCAGCATACAGCAAAAGGAGCTGGGTATCCTTTGCATGCAGCAAGAGCAGCCAAATCCAGGCAAACCTTTCCTCCTAGAGGCACAGGCGACCCCCTTTCCTCTCAAAAGCCAAAAAGGCTATAGCTGAACTTTTCTAAGCCTGGGACCATGTAGACATGATCCACCATAACTGATTGCTGTCTAGAACCCCCCATTCCTGGTCTGGCCTTAAGAAACAGTTTCATACCTAGGGCTCCTTGGAGACTGTCCCTGCTATCTCAGAATGAAAATGGAAGTTTGGGCTGAGCAAGAGCACATTTACTGGAGGACAGGGCAATGCTGGCTGCAGATGGAGGCAGGTGTCCATACCTGCCCCCCACCACATGTTCCCACAGTCTTCCTGGCTAAATGGCTGTGTTTCTGGAGATCATTGCCTGGAGAGTGGAGTGTTTGGGGGAAAAAGGGGAGAATATCCTGAAGCCCCCTGAGCTGGAGTTGGATTCTTTTCCAAGACCTTTACCAGCTACCCTCAATGAAATGGTAACCTCTGGGAGTTTGTACAGAGACTGACTTACTGTTAACAGCATCAATCTGGCAAGTAGATTGAGACTAGACTGTAGTGGGAATACCTATCTTGCACAAACTAATCTTCATCAGAAAACAAAACTCCTGCACTCAGGAATCACTCTTGATGGTGCTCAGTGTATCATACTGGATGCCAGAGATCAATCCTGGGATGCCATGTGAAAGGCAAGCATCCTACTGGCTGTACTATTTCTCCAATCCAGAAATGGATAGAAGTGTATGTCCATTCTTCACACCTCCAGCCTTCATTCTTTATAGATCTGAAAATTCATCAGAAGTTAGAGAACTGCTCACGTCTTAAGTCATTAACTGATAAAGTCAAGACTTGAACAGTTTTTTTTCCCAGCATTTGGAGCCCATTCATTTCTCCTGCTCACTATAGAGTGCATGTGGCTCCAGTTGCATTTCAAAGGAAAAGCTAATATCATCTTATTTTTTTTTTTTGGCCACACCCGGCTATGCTCAGGGGTTACTCCTGGCTGTCTGCTCAGAAATAGTTCCTGGCAGGCATGGGGGACCATGTGGGACACCGGGATTTAAACCAACCACCTTTGGTCCTGGATTGGCTGCTTGCAAGGCAAACATCGCTGTGCTATCTCTCCAGCCTCGCCAATATGATCTTAAAGTGACATGATATGGGCCATCAAGAAAGAACCCAAGGTATATTTTTCACCAATTCTATTCAATATAAAATGTTTGCTTGTTTTTATGTTTTGTTTCGTTTTGTGGTCACATATAGCAATGCCCAGGATTTACACCTCGCTCTGAACTTAAAGTCAAGGAACTAGCAGTGTCAAGGATTCATGTGGTATGCCAGGAATCAAATCTGGGATTGATGGGTATAAGACAAATGCCCTCCTTCTTGTACTATCAATCCAGTGTTTCAACATAAAACCTGAAGGTAATTACTACACTGGAAAATGGCAAGAAAAAGAAATTAAAGGATAAAGGTTAGAAAGAAAGAGAAAAATTACATTTGCAAATGATATGCTCAAAATTCTTTTTTACTTTATTTTATTGAAACCATTGTAATTTAAAGTCCTTCATAGTTGGATGTCAGACATACAACGAATCAAGGCCAATTCCACCACCAGTGTTGACTTCCCTCAACCAATGCTCCCAAAGTGCATACTTTGCACCCTGACCTGCCAGTATAACAGGTGCATATTAAGTTTAGATTATTATAGTTTGGGGCTCTTGATTCTGTTGTTGTTGACTTTGGCTTGGATATTTAGTTCTGTCGTTTTTAATCTCCACCAATGCACCTGAGACCACTTGGCCCCTGCCCCCTCCCCATTTTTTCTTTATTTTCCTCTTCTTAATTTTATTTAAAAAATGCAGAAATATGAAGTAAAAGCAAATCATGCCAAGGTATTATGAAAAAGTTGGGAGCCCTTATCTAAAGGAAATAAAAGGGTTGGCAGTTTTTTTGCATAGGTGCAGGTAAAGTTGGGAAAAATAGAAAAAACATTTGGCCTAAAAATAGGATGTCCCTATCCAGGAAGACCAATAAGATCAACTACAGGCTCCAGGCATTCTAAGTTGTTTAACTCAAAATCTTATTTCACGGTATAAGGAAAAATTATCCTCAATCATGGTTGTTGCAGTCAGGCTTCAGTAATTAGAGATCTTGGTTTTTGTCCAGATACTATGTCAAAGTCATCTCCTGGTTTCATCTCATAGTTAAATGGCGAGGTAGATAAGGTAACCCACCCTGAAAGCAAGTTGTTGCTGTTTCCAATTTGTCAGGGTGTCTTATGGATCCATACTGGAGCAAGTTGGCGCCAGGGCAGCATTAGGGTCTTTCCTAATAGGAGTTCAATGCCTGGTGATAGCGCAGAAAACCATGTCATTTCTAAAGATGGGATCCAAAGTTCAGATTGATGTCCAATCAGTTGAAGCCTAAGTCAAGTCTATGTTGAATATTCTGAGGAATCAACTAAAAATCACTAGAAGTAATAAGAGAACTAATAATAGATTTATTTACACTGACCTTCTGTTAAGAAACTTTTCTAGGTTCTCTTAGTTTTAGAAACTGACAACAAATTATTGGGAAATCAAAATCTAAATTAGCAATTATAGTGGTTTCAAGAAATATTAAATACTTCAAGATAAATCAGACAAAATGCACAATCCTTTTAACTAAAAATATAAAATGTTGGGGGCCAGAGCAATAGCACAGTGGGTAGGGCATTTGACTTGCACACAGGCAAGTGAAGTTCAATCCCCATAATTCCATATGGTACTCACATTGTAATCAAAATGACAAAGTTCAAATACAGAGACAGAATAACAAAAGAAACAAATCAAAGAAGGAATTTACAAACCTCCCAAAAGATTCACAGCAGATATAGTGAATGAGACTCTACAGGTCAGAAGAGAAGAGAATGATAAAGTATCATTTTAAAAACCCATTTGGTTTTAAAATGGCACCAAATGACATATCTCACTAATAATATTCTATATACTATATTATCATTCAGTTTTGAAGTAACGATATATAATTTTATGAACAAGGAATAGCTTAGGAAGTTCATCTTCTCAAAACTAGTTTAGCAAGGAGCATTAGAGATACATTTTAAAAGACAAGATAAACTTCACAAACTTACATAATTCTACAAAATTATTGCAATAAATTCCTTCATCTCAATAACCTTACTTAATGTCAATGGTATGAACTCATCAATTAAAAATCAAAGAGTAGCAGGATGGATGAGAAATCTGAACCCAACTCTGCTGTCTACAAGAGACACATCTGAAGAGTCAGGGAAAACACAGGCTCAAAATCAAAGACTGAAAAACAATTTTACAAGCAATTTCTTTAAAAAGGCTCAGTAGCCATAGTTCTATCAGACAACATAGAATTCAAAGTTTAAAAGATTAAGGCATGGTGATGGACATTTCTTTTCTTTCTTTTCTTTTCTTTTCTTTTCTTTTTTCTTCTCTTCTCTCCTCTCCTCTCCTTTTCTCTCCTCTCCTTTCCTCTCCTTTCCTCTTTTTCTTTTCTTTTGGCCACACCTGTCTGTGCTCAGGGTTTACTTACTCCTTGCTCTGTACTCAGGGATCACTGCTGGTGAGGGTCAGGGAACTATATGTAGTGCTGGCAATCAAACTCAGGCCAGCCACTTACAAGTTATTTACTGCTATACTATCTCTGGCCCTGGATGATAATTTTTGAATGATCAAGGCATCAATACACCAAAAATAACTTATACTCCTAACATATAAACACCAGTATATATGATGGTCCAATGAAGGACCATCAGAATATTTAAAACAACTGCTATGCACTATATAAATTCCCCAGAATCCTGGCAGGAGTGAGTCCTGAGCACAGAGTCAGAGCCAATCAGATATGGTCCAACCCCTCACCCCCCCCCAAAAAAAAAAAAACCCTAAAAACACTACTGCTATTGATAGCAACACAATAGTAGCAAGAGACTAGTGTGCCTCTAACACTGCTGGATAGATCAACAAGGCACAGAAAAACCAGCCCAAAAACATTGTTCCTAAAGGAAAAATGGAAGAAATGGACCTAACTGACATCTTCCCACAAACTGTGTACACTTTCTTTTCCATACATACAGGACATTCTTTTCAGCAGAAAACAAACTGGTCTCAACAAAACATGTCTCCATGAAGTCAAGAAATCAGAAATTATATCAACTACCTCTAAGACCATGATACTTTGAACATGAAAATTAATCATAAAAAGAACTGAGGGGGGAGGAGAATCTCAAATAGTTTGGAAATTAAATCCAAAAATTGTTTAATCACAAAAGTTTTCTGGTTGGTCAACACATGGAGAGAATTGTGTTCCTGGAGACACTGAAATGATGGAAAACAAAATAGGTTAAGAGTGACCTGTGGCAACTGGCTGGCCCTAGAAAAACCACACCTCGGCTTTGTGAGGGGATATTATATATGGTCAGAGCAAAAGCAGTACAAAAGTTTCTGTGTAGCACAGGCTTCAGAAAGAGCAAGAAGGACTAAACACTGTTTTTCACATAAAAAGTTTGTAATAATGCCTTCGGTACTTGATCCTGAGTTCCTCAGATGCATTAACTATATATTGCTGTAGTCTGCTTCCACATTCTGTCACCCATGGTGGCAAGAAAGTCAGGCTTACCAGGATCCTGTTCCTGCTATGTAAAGTGTGAAAGTTATGATAATATAAAGTTAAGGCTTTTAGACATTCCACAGCCACTGCCATGTAAACTTGGCCCAGTTTCATAGATTCACAATTAATTTCAGAAGAGATGTAAGCCAAGATGCTAAGATCCACGGGTACACTGGCTGAAAACTCTGGGACAGCCTTGTGAGGACGGGCAGCCCAAATCCCCCTCCCCCTTGCCAAAATCCCTGTAGGCACACCCACAACCCACAGCTGCCATCATGTCCAAAGCCAAACTTCACTGCTTCATGACTGTTCTCTACAGAAGTGCCAAACCAACTAAAATTCCAGGTACACCAATTTGGGGGCTGAAAACTCTGGAATTTTCTCAGAATCCTGAGCAGCCTAAGGACTGAGGCTCAGGATTGAGACTGGCACCTCCCCCCCCCCCCCCCCCGGCCCCAACCTCTACCCCATACTGCCTGCAGTCCCAGCAGCATGATCCATATCCTACATCTACCACCATGTAAAATCAGCCACTGGTCTACAGATCCTGGAGTTCTAGGATCAACCAAGTTAAATTGGAAAGTAGTATAGAAGCTCACTAAGCTCAATAAACAACAACAACAACAACAACAACAACAATAATAATAAAAACCACAGACAGCTTAAACAATACACAGCATTAGTAAACCCTCAGAAAAATACTTAATGACCTCATTGTGAGATATAACTATTTTTTTTTATTTTGGTTTTTGGGTCACACCCAGCAATGTAACCCAGAGGTTACTTATGGCTCTGGGCTCAGAAATCGCCCTGGCAGGCACAGGGGACCATATGGGATGCCGTGATTTGAACCACCGTCCTTCTGGTTGTAATGCAAACGCCCTACCTCCATGCTCTCTCTCTCTCTGGCCCCAAGATTTAACTATTTTCACAAATTTTCTCTTACTAAATATTTTTCAAAAATGTCATTAGCTATTAGTTGTAATAAGCAATATACAATAAATTATTTCTTTTTGGTTTGGGGCCACACCCGGTGACGCTCAGGGCTTACTCCTGGCTCTGCGCTCAGAAATCGCTCCTGGTTTGGGGGACCATATGGGATGCTGGGGGGGATCAAACCGTGGTCTGTTCTAGGTTAGCGTGTGCAAGGCAAACACTCTACTGCTGTGCCATCACTCCTACCCTACAAAAATTTATTTTGTGCTTATTAAGGGGCAGGCTCAGAGGGACAATGTAGAGGAAAGATTACACTGGTGGTAGGATTAGTATTAGAGCACTAAATGGCCAAAACATCTGTGTTATGAACAACTTTGTAAGCCATAATGTTTAAATATGTATTAAATTAAAAATAAATAAGGTTAAGGATTTTAGAATTGTAGTGACAAAACAAATAGATTTTCTGAGGGAAAAAAAGTTCAAATAAAGTGTAGAGTTGTTTGGGAGTTTGTTTGTTTATCTTTTGGTTTTGGACCAAAAGTAGATTTCAGGCTGTGGCAGGTTACAAAAATGCATACTCGGCTCTACTTCGAGCTAAGTACTGGCTCTTTACTCAGAGATTTCTTCTGGTGGCGTTCAGAGGACCCAAGTGGTACCAGGGATAAAACCCAAGTTGGCCATGTGCAAGACAAGTGCCTGACACATTGTACTATCTCTTCAACCCAAAATGTGATTTTATTTTAAAAAAAATAAAACAAGCCACTCAGGGACAAAAATGAAAGAATGACATTAAGGGTTAAGTATCATTCAAGATGTGCGATGTAAGGCCAGGGACTGAAAAGTAGCTTAATTGATACTAATGAGTTTAGTATTTATCCTCTATAATAAAGATATATACTTTTAATTATCAGTCATTAAAAACATATGCTTCTTCAATAAAGTGCATTTATTTCTAAAAATAAAAATGCCTTAGTCATCTGAGAGGGGATGGTAGAGCTCATAATTCTATGAGTCAAAGACTGTGGGAAGTGAACGCGCTCAATCCCTTGGGTTTGTTGTCTTAGTTCTGCTGCTGCCAACACCTGGGCTGTTGACAGATAAGAGAAGATACTGGGATGCTGTTTTCAGGGAGGCTTGTGGGATCCAGACTTGCTCCGTCCATCCATTTCTGTAATTCTGATGACTATTCTAAGTCTCAATCAAAGCTGCTTTCTGTCCAGGCTTGTGGTAGTTTACAAAAATCCACCAAACATTTAGAGAGGTGCCAATCCATTAGCTTTCAGTTTCATGTATTAATCATAATGAAGACCATTCATTTCCTGTTTTTAATACTCAAACTTCAAAGCGTATTATCATCATTCCTTGGTCTCTATATCTCTCCACTTGATCCAAAAGATCAAAATTAATAGTTTTGTTCCAAGTGCTTTTCAACTGATGAGTCTTAAAATACTCTTCCTGTTTGGGGCCAAGGAATGTAGATTTCTGGGATCTCTCAGCTCCCTTTCATTTCTGCTTTACCCTGGATGAGTGTTTCTTGAACACACATCATTCTTGAAAACTCTCACCTCCACATTCAATAACACTCCTACACTCAGACTCAAATTCACTGTCTATTCTTCATCCTGTCTGCTAACTCCCTGCTATTATGTGATCTACTCATGATATTCAAAGAAACCTTTCATTTTAGCAAACATCTGGGCTTAAGAGGCCCAAGAGACAGTACAGCAATTGCATGCGACCAAGCCAGGTTCAATTACCCGAACCCTATATAGTCCCTGAATACAGACCGGATTAAAATACAGCCCGGATTAATCTCTGAGCACAGAGCCAGGAGTAAGCCCTGAGCACTCCCAGATAAGATTCTCTCCTTAATAAATTACTCCATCTTGGTTTTTGGCTCAAGGCTCAGTCTCATTTTGCCAAATCTCTACCTTCTCCTTTCCCAGTCCAAATGTTGCTCTTAAGATGATAAATAAAGGTATCAATTCTGTGACATTTGTTCTAGAGAAAGAAGAATTTGTTCTAATAGAAAGAAGTGGAGATAGGAATAAACACACAGAGTTGTTTTCATCCAAATTACACAGATTAATAAAATTCAAATAATAAGGATCTGAGTAAGCTCTTAATGTTATAGCAGCATCAGCTAGCAAGAAAATCAAGATGAGAGGTGTCCCTTAGTCTGGCCATTCATTATTTCCACATGAGAAAAGCTCTTGAAACAACTTTGCTCAAGCAAAATCCTTCCTAATTCTCTTCTCCCATCCCATTACTCAAGTCTCAGAGAGATAGAATTTGTTTTAGACAGTAAATCTGAAGGGAAGAAATACTGTTTCTCAATTTTTTAAAGGATCTTAAATTGAATATGTCTTCTTTGAAAGTTTGGTAGACCTGTCTAGTGACCCCTTCTGAACCTACACTCTTGTTTTTGGGAAATTTTAAGTTATTGTTCTAATTGTATTACCTGTGATTGGCCCGTTCACGTTTTCTACTTCCACTTGATTAAATTTTGAAAGATTATATGATTCTCGGGGCCAGAACATTGGTGCAAGCGGTAAGGCATCTACATTGCATGCACTAGCCTAGGATGGACTGCAGTTAGATCCCCTGACATCCCATATAGTCCCCCAAGTCAGGAGCGATTTGAGTGCATAGCCAGGAGTAACCCCTGAGTGTCACTGGGTATGGTCCAAAAACAAAAAACAAAAAACAAAAAAAAGGAAAAAGAAAAGAAAAGAAAAACTTAAAGGGGCCGGAGCAGTGGCGCTAGGGGTAAGGCATCTGCCTTGCAAGCACTAGCCTAGGACTGACTGTGGTTTGATTCCCTGGTGTTCCATGTGGTCCCCCAAAGCCAGGAGTGATTTCTGAGCTCATAGCCAGGAGTAACCCCTGAGCATCATTGGTGTGGCCCAAAAACTAATTAACTAACTAACTAACTAAAAAGAAAGATTATATGATTCTAAAATATTTATTTCTTCTAGGTTCTCCAGCTTAGTGACATAAAATTGTTCATAGGAATCTCATAATCATTTGTATTTCTGAAGGAACTTTTAGGTTTTCACCTTTCACTGTTTGTTTGATTTATTTGAGCTTTATATCTTTTACTTCAATGAAAAAGTGTATACCAATCTTGTGTATTCTTTTTTTTAAAATTTTTTTCTTGTGTATTCTTTTTAAAATCCAGCTTCTTGCTTTGTTTATATTTTTGTTTTCTTGATCTCTATGTCATTAAGTTGTACGATTATTTTTCAACCTTTCACTGTAAGCCTGTGTTTATAGTATAATTTTAAGTGTGTCCCTGTAGGAAGCAGAAAGTTTCCTTTGAAGGGAGATTTTAGTCCATGGAACTTATAAAAATTACTGATAAAAATTTTTGCAAATTTTTAATGAGCATTTTGGTGAAGTGTTTTTTTGCCACTTAAACTTTATTTTTTGGTAGGACTTTCAATGTTCCTGCAGAGCTAGTTTAGTCCTGACAAATGACCTTAACTATTGTTTATCTAAGAAAATTTTTTATCCCTCTAGTAAATCTAAGTGATAACCTTGCAGGATATGAGTAGAAAGTTGACTGGAAGTTATTTTCACTCAGTGCTTTAAATATATCATTCCTATCCCTTCTTTCTTATAGAGTATTACATGAGAAATCAGATAAGAATCTTACGTATTAAATCTTATTTTTTACTACTTTTAGAATACCTCTTAGTTATGACCATTTTGATTATATCTGATGTTTGTTCGGCTTGGTTTTATTTGGTTTTTTTTTTGTCCCCCCATTCACAATTCAGACCAGGCAAAGGTGTATATGGGGACCATTTACTGTACCTCCTCTTTCTATACAGTCAACCTGTGATAAACATTGGGAGGCCTTTTCTTTTTTCTTTTATATATATATATATATATATATATATATATATAAAACCTTGACCAGTGCAACATTCCCATCACAAATATCCCAAGTGTCCTTTCTCCCCACCCCATACAGTCTAGAGTACAGGCCAGTTTGGTTTTATTTTGTTTGGTACTCTTTTGGTTCCTAAGCGTAACTGTCCCTCTACAGATTGGGGAAGAGCCAGCTTATTTCTTCAATTGTTCTTCCCTTTTATTTTTCTGCTCCTTGTGAAATAAATATCTATGACTCTGAGGTTGTTCTTCTGAGTGAGTCTAAAATATCTCTTAGACTTTATTTCTTCATTCTGTTTTCTATAACTTCTTTTCTATGATGAACTAATGTACATCTTCAAGGTCACTGATTCAAACTTTGGTTCCTTCCATTCTGTTATTGAGATATGCTTACTTCATTTATACTTGAATTGATTCTTTCATTTTTCTCAACCAACTTTCTTCAAGCATATTAATTATATGTTCAAATAATTATTTAGGATTATTGAACTTCGAGAGAATTATTATTCTCACATCTTCAGACAGTTTACGATGATCTGATGGACTTTTTTTGAAGATCTCCCTGAACTGTTGTCACTGTCTTTTGGTGTGAATGAATTCCTCCATTTTCCTTTTGTTCCTGGTTCTGCACATTTATGTGAAGGACAAATGAGATCTGCTTCAAGTACTGTGTTTGGGCATAACTTACCCTACATCCCTCCCCCCATTGAAAAGCATTCTCAACATCAGTTTTCTACTGCACTCTTCTAGAGACACAAATAATAGGTGAAGCCCACACAGGATCTAAAGAGCAATGGGTGTGTATGTGTTTTAATTAGACTGTCAGACAAGCAGTACATAAGCATAGAGCTTCTAGTTTCTTATTAAAGTCACCCCTCTCCCTTGTTCTGGAGGTTCTGGATAGGGATGCTTGTTCGACCTGGTGGGTGATAGAAGACAGGGTAATATTGTCACACCTTCTCTTCATGTTGGGCCAACTGTGGCATACTCAGTATATCATCTTGGTATATATTGAGTCCCTTTTCCTTTGTTCTGGAGGTTTTGGCTAGAGGATGCTCATGAAGTTTGGTGGATGGCAAGGGAGATCACTCTCCACTTTGGATCAAACCGTACTAGATGGGTTTCTAATATCAACTTTCTTCTCTCCATTCTCCTATTGTAAAATCTCATCAGATTATATATAAATATATAAATATATATATATATATAGTTTGTTTTGGGGGCTACACCCAGTTACGCTCAGGGGTTACTCTTGGCTATGCACTCAGAAATCGCTCCTGGCTTGGGGAACTATATGGGACGCCAGGGGATGGAACCACAGTTCGTCCTAGGCTAGCGCGGGCAAGGCAGACGCCTTATGGCTTGCGCCACTGCTCCAGCCCCCAGATTATATTTTTAAATAATATTGGGGCCGAACGGTGGCGCTAGAGGTAAGGTGCCTGCCTTGCCTGCGCTAGCCTTGGATGGACCACAGTTTGATCCCCCCCGGCGTCCCATATGGTCCCCCAAGCCAGGAGTGACTTCTGAGCGCATAGCCATGAGTAACCCCTGAGCGTCACCGGGTGTGGCCAAAAACCAAAAAAAAAAATGTATGTTTAAAAAAATGTATGTTTTAAATAATATTATGCTGTTAAAAATAACATAACACTAAAAATATACCATAAATAGATGATGAGTACAGATTGTAATAATAAGAAAGCAGATATTTCATAATGCCCATGTTGTCACTTTGCTTTTCAGGAAAGTTTGCTTTTCAGGAAATCTAGTAGCCTAGATGCTCAAGAAATGGTAGGTAAACTCATCTTACAGTGCTCACTACCATATTGTTTGGTACTCTAGATGTAAAAGTTATGCTTGTTCTAAAATGCTCCATGAGGGGCTAGAGCAATTGCACAGTGGTAGGGCATTTGCCTTGCACGTGGCTGATCCTAGAAAGGACCTTGGTTCGATTCCTGTCCCATATGGTCCCTCAATGCCAGGGGTGATTTCTGAGTGCATAGCCAAGAGTAACCCCTGAGTATCACCAGGTGTGGCCAAAAAAACAAAACAAACAAAAAAAAAGTTATTAAAATGTTCCATGCACAATCTAACCCCGGAAGCTTTTATTTAGCAAAGTTGACCTTTACCATTGATGAAGTACCTAGAAATTGGAAAATCTTTCCCTCCAATGTGCCGGCCCCATAGTTTTAATGTGTTCTGATCCATTAAATAAGGGACAGTCCTTCAACTGAAAACTACAAATAGATCTCCAAAGTCTATCTATATGGGATGTGTGTGTAGGTATGTAGTGGAATCCCCTGTGTCTGCCTAATCTATATTATACCTAATCCTTCCCTATTTGTATATATAGTCCCTGTTATATATAATTCCGCCCTTTCTCCTTTCTGCCTACCACCTTATAAATTCTCTTCTATCCTCTTACCCCTTCACCCTTAATCTATTATCTCTCCCCATCTAACTCTCTTTACCCTCAGTTCTTAACCCCTCATGAACCAGAGCCTTACCCCTACCCCAATAAGCTGCCAGCCGGCTCCCAAAGTGAAAGGACATCCTCCCAGCCTGCCATGTCTTGCCCCTGCGCCTGCTGACTCATCCTATGAGACTCTCCCCTCAACCACTACCACCACTATAGACTATTGCTTGCTACTGGATTCACTCTGGAGAAACTCTCAGCTTGAGGACTCTACCTGATTGCTGACTTCTATGAATAATTTCTCAGATTTCGCAAGACTATGAAGAGGGATGAAACTGTGTTCTGGATTTTATCCTCCCTCCCCAGACTATCTTAAAAGACTCAAAGGGGATATCTATATTTTGTTTTTATATTTCTGTAGACATATCTCCTTAATAGCTGTAATTCTTTGTGTTTATTTCCATAGATAGAGGTAGTTTCCCTCATCCTTTTTTTGTACTTGCTTAATAGAAAATTCCAGTAGAAAAGTCTTCTTTGGGATCTGAGGTAAAGTTAAAACCAGGTTATAGAGATTGTTTAGCTTTTTGTTTTTGTTTTCATTTTTGTTTTTGTTTTCATTTTTGTTTTTGTTTTCATTTTTGTTTTTGAGGCCACACCCGTTTGATGCTTGGGGGTTACTCTTGGCTAAGCACTCAGAAATTGCCCCTGGCTTGGGGGAACCATATGGGACACTGGGGGATCGAACCGCAGTCCTTCCTTGGCTAGCGCTTGCAAGGCAGACACCTTACCTCTAGTGTCACCTCACCGGCCCCAGCTTTTCTTTTTTTTTTTAACCTCCATATGCACCAGGGGTATCATTTGGCATTGTTCCTTTTTGTATAGAAAACTAAAATGGGGAAATATTACATAAAGAAAGAATTTCTTATCTAATAGGGATAAGAACTCATAATTTATTTTTTGGTTTTTGGGCTACACCTGGTGACACTCAGAGGTTACTCCTGGCTATGTGCTCAGAAATTGCCCCTGGCTTTGGAGGACCATATGGGACGCCAGGGATCAAACCCAGGTCCGTCCTGGGTCACCGTCCTGGGTCAGCGCTTGAAAGGCAAATGCCCTACCGCTAGGCTATCATTCTGGTGCCAAGAACCCATAAATTTTATAGTGCAGGAATACCTTTTACCCTGAACATTTGTCATGGGGATTTAACTTAGGTCTCAATTAATTGGACATTTATTGTCCAACCCTGAAAGTCAGATCCCATCCTTGGAACCTGCACAGTTTTCTGCACCTAGGAGGTTTCAAACTCCCTCTGGGGGGAGACCCTAATGCCACCTAGCATCAACTTGCTCCAGGGTAGGTTCAAAAAACACCCTGATAACAAGAAAATAGCAACAACTTGCTCTAAGGGCAGGCTTCCCTGCCTTGCCACTTAATGGTGGGATGAAATGAGAAGACACTCTGTAGCACCCTGGCTTTGATATAGGATCTGTGCAAAAAACAAGATCTATAATTATAGAAGCCTGACTGTGACAACGGTACCTGAGTAGAACTTTTCCTGGGACCATTTAAGAAAGACTTTGGAGTTGGACAATCAGTATGCCTAGAGCCTGTAGTCAATCTTATGACAGTATGCTTCATGGGTAGAGACAACCTGTTTCTTAGGCCAAGGATATTTCCTTTCTAATTTCCCCAATGTTTACTACACCTATGAAAAAAGAAAAAACCCTGCCACACCTAACCCATCTTTTCTTTAATTTTATTTATATCTTCTAGATAGGGGATCCTGCCTTTTCCATAGAACCTTGGGATATGAGTTACTTTGCTTTACCTCATATTTCTATGTCTTCATATAAATTGAGAAAAAATAAAGTGGATGGGACCCAGGGGTCAAGTGATCTCAGGAGCATTGAGTGGGGAAAAAATGGTCAGATCTAAATACCCAACCCAAAGCCAATGCCAATAGAATCAAGGAAAACAAATTATAACAAGCTAAGCACAACATGGACCTATTACACTAGTTGTTCAAGGGGCTAAGGGTGGAGGTATAGGATGCATGCTTGGAACTATGGTGGAGGGAGGTTAACACTGGTGGAGGAAATGGCCCTAATTCGCTATCACTGTATGCCTGAAATACAACTATAAAGGACTTTTAATTCACAATGGTCTCAATAAAAAAATAAAAAAGTAGATACTTAGCTTTGGTATCAGTAATAACAGAAATCAAAGGAAAAGTCAGAAACTCTAAGATGAATATTTAATGCATCACAAATAATGGTTATTTTAGAATAAGTATAATCAAAATATACCTTTTATTTTTTATAAAACCCAGCAGTCCAAATCATTATGAACTAAAATATACCTAGGTTTGGCAAATCAAACAAACAAACACAAATAAGGAGAGTCTTTAAGACAGCAAAAGTATGGGGCTGGAGAGATAGCACAGCAATGTTTGCCTTACAAGCAGCCAATCCAGGACCTAAGGTGATTGGTTCGATTCCCGGCATCCCATATGGTCCCCTGTGCCTGCCAGGAGCTATTTCTGAGCAGATAGCCAGGAGTAACCCCTGAGCATCGCCGAGTGTGGCCCCAAAACTAAAAAAACAAAACAAAACAAAAAACAAAAGACAGCAAAAGAAATTCATCACATAAAAGGGAGCCTCATTAAACTTATTGTGGAGTTTCTCAACAGAAATGGCTATCTTACAGTTCAGAAGGGAATAGGATGATATATTAAACTGATAAAACAAAAAGAAAAAGATACTCAAATGAAGTATATTGAATAATATAGCAAAAACTGTCTTTCAAATAGAGGGAAAAATCAAGCTTTTCTCCAAAAAAGAAGAAATTCATTATCACTCTACTTGCTCTAATGCTAAAGGCAGTCCGTCAAGTGGAAACAAAACAATAATATATATCAATATAAAGCCATTCAAAAACATAATGATTTCCAGTAAAAGTACAAATATAGACTAATATTGTAAAATGTACTATTGTACAGATCCATAGAATTTATATATGCACATAATTGAAACAATGCACATAATTTTTTAAAACTATAAGTATCTGTTAATATTAATATATTATATAAAAATGCAATGTGTGACATCAATGGTATAAAGGTGAATGAAGTTATCAAGATTTGTGGGATCAGGAGATAGTACAGTAGTTAGGTTACATGCTTAGCATGCGCTTGACTCAGGTTCAATTCACAGTGCCACATATTCTTCCAGGTATAACCAAGGTATTATCTCTGACGCCCCCAAGTATCTCCATGTGGCCCTGGAGTCCCCTAAGTACTGCCAGGGTGTCCCTGGTGATCCTTAACATTGCATGGGCTCAAGGAGCATCCTCAAGCATTAACACTGTATACTATCAACCCAGCTGTCTGACAAACACCAAAGTGAAACCACCAGATCTCCCTTGAGCACTGGATTGGGGTCCTACAAGAAAAAGAAGATATTTTATATAAGCAACCAAAGTAGTAAATTTTAAAATAGTATGATGTTGTCTGCTAGTGTTTCATCCTTTCAGGTGAATTAAAGCTCTGGCTGGAAGAACACTAGACTACTCAAAATAGGAGGCAGAGATAACCCCCTTATTGCTAGGGTCTAGCAGCCCTCCACATCTGACCTCTACCATATATAATGGGCCTACATCACAGCTCCTGAATTATGTGGCCAAAAAATGCAGTCAAGTGACAGTCTATTCAGCATATTACACATTAATAAGTGTTCTATTTTCTTTCTATTTCCTGTCATTAGGTGACAGAAAAGGAGAAGAGCAATTGCCAATCTAATCCTTAGACTCTTCCAGGTCTAAATATAAAGACTCATCCCAGCAAAGCAGAGACTACTAGAATATCAACGGGGAAATTATGTAGAAGCCAGTCAAGTTCAATGAATGAAAACAATAAGACAGAAAGCTCAAGCAACATCATCTAGCTTGGTAAATCCTCAGGAAATGACTTTAAGGGGAGCGATTTTTGCTGTTTAACAGAAGCACGGGCAGACACCTTGAGCCATCTCTGCTGTCCTGCAGCCTATGATTTTTGATCCTCTGTACCATTCTTCCCGGAGGCGCTTGTGTTCTTCAGAGGTGAGCTGTCTCACCCACAGATAGTGGAGCTAAATTTCTGCTGTGTAAACAGAAGCAAGGCAGGACATCTTGTGCCTTCTCTCTGCTGTGCTGTGACCTGGCATTTTGATCCTCTGTGCCGTTCTTCTTCCTGAGGGTTTATCTTCTTCAGAGGTGAGCCATCCCCCTAAAAAAGGGGGAGCCAGAAGAGAGTGCTACTCTGCTTTTTTTCATAGCTTGTGCGCATCTTCTAGCCAATGAATACCAATGCAACAAGTAAAAAAAAATCCACAAATACAAGTGTGACAATTTGGAAATAACTCAGGTCAAACACCAGGCATAAAGATGAAGATGGCAACTGTGATGACCCATAATAATGGCAAACCATCCTAGTTTCTTAGATATGGGATTTTAGAGAAGAAATATAGAGCAGGGGGTCCTCAACTTTTTAAACAGGGGGCCAGTTTCACTGTCCCTCAGACCATTGGAGGGTCTGACTATGGTAAAAACCAAAACTTATGAACGAATTCTTGCGCACACTGCATATATCTTATTTTGCAATTGTAGGCGCCAGATGTTGCATTAAATAATTAAAGATGGTGGTGGATGGTGAAGGGTGGATAAAGATGGATGGAGGGATTTTTCTCTGCCATCCCAGGCCACGTGGCTCCGCAACCCCCATCCAGCTGGCGGGTCCCAGGTTTAGGTGAACGGTGGAATCAGACTCATCCAGAGACAGGCATCAGGAAGCATCAACTTTATTCATACCCTATCCACCACATGTGTGGCCTCTATCATAACCTTACAAGCATTCAGTCATTCTTAGCTAGCCCTGCATCTTAACTCCTGTCAGCCATTCTCCCGTTGACCTCCATGCTGGCCAAAGACCAAAAGGGCAGAGATGCCAATTCCCTGGGTCCAAGGCTTTATCTACCTTTTCCAAGACCCCTCCCAGAAATGGGTGGGGTCTTGCAGGTAAGGTCAAGTTACCTAGGAAGAAAGGAGGGATGAGGCTTCATCAATGAAGAAACAAAACAGATACAAATACAATATGTGGCTCGTGGGCCATAGTTTGAGGACCACTGATATAGAGGATGTTTGTATAACTCAAAGAAAGCATAGATTGAGTTGAATGGAACACAAATAAAAATCAAAAGTATATGAAGATAGAAATCAGAAAACTTCAAACTGAAATAACAGGTCTGAAAAACTCAGTAGATGAATTGAACTTCCATGGAAAGCCTCTCCAACAGGGTTTGTACCCCATAAACTCAAATATCTTGGAGTCAACTTAACTAAAGAGGTGAAATACCTATACAAAGAAAACTACAAAAGCTTGCTTCAAGAAATAAGAGAGGACACAAGGAAATGGAGACACATACCTTGCTCATGGATTGGCAGGATTAATACCATTAAAATGGTAATACTCCCCAAAACATTGTACAGATTTAATGCAATCCCTCTAAGGATACCAACGATATTCTTCAAAGAAGTGGATCAAACACTCCTGAAATTCATTTGGAACAACAAACACCCAGAAGTAGTTAAAACAATCCTTGGAAAAAGTAATATGGGTGACATTTTTTCCTCCAATTTTAAACTGTATAGCAAAGCAAGAGTTATCAAAACAGCATAGTATTGAAATAAAAACAGATCCTCAGATCAGTGGAATAGACTAGAGTATTTGGAGAATGTTCCCCAGACATACACAACTAATCTTTGATAAAGGAGCAAGAAATCCAAAATGGAGCAAGGAAAGCCTCTTCAACAAGTGGTGTTGGCACAACTGGTTTGCCACTTGCAAAAAAGTAAACTCAGATACTCATCCTTTTTTTTTGGTTTTTGGGCCACACCCGGCAGTGCTCAGGGGTTACTCTTGGCTGTCTGCTCAGAAATAGCTTCTGGCAGGCACGGGGGACCATATGCGACACCAGGATTCGAACCAACCACCTTTGATCCTGGATCCGCTGCTTGCAAGGCAAAAACCCCTGTGCTATCTCTCTGGGCCCTCAGATCCCCATCTAACACAATGTACAAAGATCAAATCCAAATGGATTAAAGACCTTGATAACAGGCCTGAAACCATAAGGTATATAAAACAACACGTAGGTAAATCACTCCATGATATTGAGACTAAAAGCATCTTCAAGGAGGAAATAGCACTCTCCAAACAAGTGGAAGCAGAGATAAACAGATGGGACTATTTTAAGCTGAGAAGCTTCTGCATTTCAAAGAAAATAGTGCCTAAGATACAAAAGCCACCCACACAATGGGAGAAATTATTTACCCAATACCCATCTGACAAGGGGCCAATATCAAAAATATACAAGGTACTGACAGAACCTAATAAGAAAAAAACATATAGCCCTATTCAATGAGTGAAACCCAACTATGAATATTTTTGTAACCATGGTGCTTAAATAAAGAAAATATTTTTAAAAGAGAGCATGGTAGGTGATATAAAAAAAATCAATAGATGTTCTGAACAGCACATCAATAACAGCTGAATATAAAGGTCAAGAAGCTAAAAAATGAGGTGAAGATTTTATCAGAAATCAACAAAAAGTGGAAATACTCTGAAAGGAAATGGGCATCAGAACAATTCAAGAGGAACATTATAGAAATCATTGGAGTTCCTGAAGATCAGAAAGGTAAATTTAAAGAAGAAACAATAGTTAACTAAATCATTAATAAGAATTTCCCAAATTTGAGATATACAGGCACTGAGATATAAGATGCCTGAAAAGTTCCAATGAAAATAAGCTCAACTAGGAAAACTCCAAGACAGTTGTACTCAAAATCACAAAATCCAAAGCTGGAGAAAGAATACTGAAAGCAACAAGATCAAAAAGGAATTTTATATACAAGGGAAACTCAGTAAGAATCATAGCAGTTATATCAAATGAGATTCTACAAGAAGAGAATGCAAAGTTATAGTACAAAAGACTCAATAAGATGAACATTTTACCAAGAATACTTTATCCAGCTAGTTTATCTTTCAGCTATGAAGGAATGATACAGAGTTTCAAAAATGGCCTTGAAATCAATTTTGCAAGAATTGTTAAAAGAACTTCTTTAAAAGACATAACAAACTTCCCAGCACATGGCATTGAATATGGCAGTCACTAATAGTGCTTCTGATTGCTTTCTTTGACATTAAAAATGTATTATAAAATCCCTAAATTTCTAACTAGGTTTCTTTATTAAATATATTATTCACATATATAAACATATATTTACTTGCATGAATTAGGATCAGAATAATTTACTGAATTTAATCTACACATCATGACAAAACTCACAGTAATTAAAGCTCAACATGTGCAGAGAAATGGTTTAATGAAATGTTATTGACTAGGAGAGGTCCCAATAATTATCTTTTGCTTAAAGGACTTAACTAATACATAAAGCATGCAAAAGTAAGAATGAGCTAGTCATTCTTATTTGACTATAGTTCTTAATGAGTCTAAAAATGGTATAGAAAAAAACTGTGTCAATATGAGAAAATAGTTTTTGTTCCTGTAGATCAGACCAGTTTTGGAAAAGCTAACCCTTCATTTAGATGATACAGATCTTATTCTGATAATACAGAAGTGTCCTGAAGTAAAACTATGCCCTTTACTGAATGGTGTATTGGAAAAGTAGACAAAGATCCTATCAATGGATGGAAGAATTCAACTGATATTTCTAAAATAAATAAATAAATAAATTACTTGGCAAAGCTTAAGAAAAAGGTTGGAGAGAAAGAACTGGAGGGCAGTGGGACAGTAAGATTAGCTTTCTATCTGAAAATCTGTTTATTGGCCAGAGAAAAAAGCTCAACAGGCTAAGCATATGTTTTGCATACAGGTGACATGGTCCCTTGAGTACTGCTGGATATGACCTCCAAATCATAAATAAATGCATAAAATCTGTTTCCTTCCTTCCTCTTCCTCTTTCTCTTTCTTTATTTCCTCCCTTCCTCCCTCCCTCCCTCCCTCCCTTCCTCCCTCCCTTCCTTCCTTCCTTCCTTCCTTCCTTCCTTCCTTCCTTCCTTCCTTCCTTCCTTCCTTCCTTCCTTCCTGTTTCTACAGCATTATAAAATACCTAAATTTCTAAGAGATTTTGTATATTTTCAATAACAAATCAACATCTCACTTATATTAATTGCTCCATATTTGATCAGAATTTTTGTTTACATCAAAGAGATTTTTGTTGAGATCATTTACTTATTAGTCAGATATGTAAACATCATAATATAATAATATTTTCTTTCTTTTTTTGGGGTGGTTTTGGGCCACACCTGGTGATGCTCAGGGGTTAACTCCTGGCTATGCGCTCAGAAATTGCTCCTGGCTTAGGGGACCATATGGGACACCAGGGGATCGAACTGCAGTCTGTCCTAGGTCAGCTGTGTGCAAGGCAATTGCCCTACCATTGTGCTACTGCTCCGGCCCCATAATATAATATTTTCTAATATAAAACCAATATTCCCTTTCTGAGTATAAACACTTCTTACTTTTATAGGCTTACTTATAGACCGTTAAATTTTTCTTAATTGTCTCTTCACTCTGATTTCTTTTGCAGGCTTTATGTTTTTGCAGATTTTACCTATTTTGTGTATAAACTCTAAATTATATTAGCGCAGAATTTTAAAGTTTTTTTTTGGTTTTTGGGTCACACCTGGCAGTGCTCAGGGTTACTACTGGCTCTACACTCAGAAATCGCTACTGGCAGGCTTGGGGGACCATATGAGAGGCTAGGATTCGAACTACCGACCTTCTGCATGCAAGGCAAACGCATTATCTCCAATGCTATCTCTCTGGCCCCAGAATTTTAAAGTTTTACTTATGACAGGGAAGACATGATTATTACCACAATAAGATCCAAGTACAAAATAAAATTTATTGCAGTATATTTTAGATTTGACAACTTATTTATATTCATGAGAATAGGTATTATATTGTGTGGGCGACCGTGCACCACACATGTTCAATGGAACTCTGGATGAATTTTCCACCTCCTGCCTGATAGCCACAAAGTTTGCATAGCCCCGAGCCAACAGGAAACTCTGCAAATAAATTTAGCTCAGCACACAGAATCTGGCTTAACCAGATTCCTTAACCTTTCCATGGAATCTGTTTTTGTGCCTGCTCTCAAGCATGTAGTTATAGATATGTTTTTGTAAAAGTTTAAATTGTGATCCTTATTGCTTGCACAAAAGAAAGATCTAAATGGAAAATAGGCTAAACAAAAAATTGTATTTGCGTAAATATCAATTAGCTATTTGTTTAAGAATTTGCTTCCCCTCCCCTCATCCTGCCAGGTTCCTCCTTATCCTTCCCGCCATCAAAATGTGTTTATGCTCCCATTGGTTAAAATTGTTGTACTTGTACAAATCTGATTGGTTTATGTTTCAATCCTATGTTACTACTCCTCCCACTGGAGCAGGGCATAAAAACCCTGCTCTCCCCTTAATAAAGTCTCTCGACTGGCACACATCACCCTGAGCCTTTTACTAACTTCTACAGCTTAATTTTCTAGGTGTTCACAAAAGAGCTTAACACTCGCGAATTATTTGTAGTTGCCTTCTGCCTTCTTTCCTGGTTGAGAGAAAACTGCTGGCCAGAATTCTCTCCCAGTAAAGGGCAGGAGCAGAGGCAATTGCAATATTGTATTTATTTGAATTAATTTACATAGGCTAAATATAGCAAAAAAATCACAAATTGATTTTAGTTTATTTTCTGATAAATTCATTGGCAATTCCTTTAAACTTTGTTGGAGCAAGGATCATGAAATAAATTTGCTATATGCAGAACCTGAGGACAGTGGTGGGCATAATGTCACACTGGTGATGGGACTAATGTTGGAACATTGTATGCCTGAAACAACTCTCTTATGAGTATCTTTGTAAGTCATGGTGTCTTAACACACACACAAAAATATTGACTACATAGAAGAAACTAATCGAAAGATATCATCAAAGTATGTGGGTTAGAAAAAGAGTACAGGAGTTAAGATCCTGGTTTGATCCCTGTCACATCACTACCTGAAATCCCTGAAGTACTAGCAGGAGTAAGTCATGAACTCTGCTAGGCAGTAGAAGGCAAGCACAGAGGCCAGAAGATAGCTCAAAGAGCAAAAGTATGAGTACCTTGCATACTGAGTTCCCAAATTCAATCCTCAGCATCATGGGACACCACACTTGCAGCATTATTGGGTGTGGTCCTAGTGGCCTGCAGCAATAAGCACTGACTGTCAGGCCTTTAGGTCAAACCAAGTATCAAATGGTGCCCTGGCCCTTAAAAATGGCTGTACATCTTATGTGTAAATAATTCCTATCATTCTTTTTATTTGAGGGGGGGACACCCAGCGACACTCAGGGGTTACTTTTGGCTCTGTGCTCAGAAATTGCTCCTGGCTTGAGGATCATATGGGACGCCGGAGGAATCGAACCTATTACTGTGCCACTGCTCCAGCCCCAATTCCTATCATTCTTAAAGAACAAGCAAATAATAGAAAAATGAGCAAAAGGGGTAAATTGATGTTGAAGAGTTATGACCAATAAAGAGAGAAAAAGATGCTCAACTCTATTAGCAATTACCATGATAAAATAATTCCACTCTATTCCTTCATGTATCAGCAGTAGGGCATTTGCCTTAGATGCAGGATGATGGTTCGAATCCTGGCATCCCATATGGTCCCCCAGGCTTGCTGGGGGCGATTCCTGAGCATAGAGCCAGGAGTAACCCCTGAGTGCTGCCAGGTGTGACCCAAAAACCAAAAAAAGAAAAGAAAAGAAAAGAAATCTTAAGTTCCATAAGACCAGTGAGTTAAAATAAAATCACTAGCCAGAGGACCCAAGAGATAGCCCTGAAGGCTAAGTTTATAAGCAGGCGAGGGTTTTTGTGTTTTGTTTTGTTTTTTTAATTTTGGGCCACACCCAGTGACACTCAGGGATTACTCCTGGCTATGCACTCAGAAATCACTCCTGGCTTGGGGGACCATGTGGGACTCTGAGGGATCTAAGTGGAAGTGAAAGAAGCAGACACATTATTCATACCATTCTAGGGTCTGTTTCAGAGTCCATCTGTTGGTCATTATCTGGTTGATCTCACTGGTTTTTATCTCAACAATATGATTGGGGGCCGGAAAGATAGCACAGTGGCGTTTGCCTTACAAGCAGCCGATCCAGGACCTAAGGTGGTTGGTTCAAATCCCGGAGTCCCATATGGTCCCCCATGCCTTCCAGGAGCTATTTCTGAGCAGATAGCCAAGAGTAACCCCTGAGCATCGCCGGGAGTGGCCCAAAAACAAAAACAAAAAAAAAATTGATTGAGTGTTATGTAGGTGGTCTGATTAGTTGACTTGTACCCGATCAGGTCGATCAGTTTCACAACCCCTTTATATAGGACTGTTAATCAGATATCAGAAGCAGCTTAGGGGCAGGGATATGAAAAGTATAGGAACTTAGGTCAAGCTTGCTGGGAAGGAGCTGCTGGGGTAGCTTTCCTGCACCTGGAAGTTGCTGGTGGACTCTTGAGAACCATAAATAAAGAACTGTAACAATAAAGAATCTGCTGGCTTGTATGCTATAGTTACTTGTCTCCAAGAATCCAGAAGGTGGTCATTTGCATTATACTCAGACTCAAGGAAAATACAAATCTTTAGATCTGTCACAGTTTATCCTTAGAATTGCAGGAAAGGTTAAAGTCAATACCTGTAACATCTCATGGCACATACAAAGCACCCAGTAATTTGCTATCAACTTTCATTCTTTGCTTGGCTTGTATGGTCCCAAACCTTTCATAGGTAGGTAGATAGATTAATGGATGAATATGAATTAAAGAGAAAGTCTTGCCTTTGTCATTTTAAAAATAAGGATGTGGGGCCAGAGCCACAGTGGGCAAAGTCTAGCAAGTGACCAAGCTGGGTTCGCTCCCCAGTTCCCCAGATGGTTCCCTAAGTCCACCAGTAGTGATATAGTACAGAGCCAGAAGTAACCCCAGAGCATTGTTGGGTGTGGACCAAAACCCAAAAGATTTATAAAAATTTTTAAAAGATATTACTGATAAGGGGCCAGAACAATAGCACAGCAGTAGGGTATTTGCCTTGCATGCAGCTAACTTGGGTTCAATTCCTGGCATCCCATATGGTCCCCTGAGCCTGCCAGGGGCGATTTCTGAGCACAGAGCCAAAAGTAACCCCTGAGCGATGCTGGGTGTGGGCTAATTCCCCCAAATTACTGATAATAGTTTTGCAACTTAATTTTAGTTATTTTATAGTTTCACCATATCATTTCTATTGTGGGTTGAGGGTGTCCAGATGGTTTCTCCCCATAAAATAATTTAGGTAAAAGTCTAGAGTAAAAGCAAGTAAGAAACATTTATTTATTTATTTATTTATTTATTTATTTATTTATTTATTTATTTATTTATTTATTTATTTGGTTTTGGGTCACACCCAGCGCTCAGGAGTTACTCCTGGCTCTACGCTCAGAAATCACTCCTGGCAGGCTCAGGGGACCATATGGGATGTTGGGATTTGAACCACTGACCTTCTGCATGCAAGGCAAACGCCTTACCTCCATGCTATCTCTCCGGCTCCAGAAACATGCATTTAATAGACACTAATCAGGAGCACTCTGCTGCTAGGGCAGACAGCAGATATGCTGACAGCTTTATAGCAGAGGAACAGTGCATGTCATTTACAGGATGACTGTTAGAACTTTGAAGTACAATTGTACTGATTTTACTTTCCTGGTGTGATTTCCCACAACAGGCACTGTTCTCTCTGCCCAAAGTAGCAGGACATTCTGAAAAGGGGTTTGTGCCTGCAGTCAGACAGCCTGCACAATCGCATGCAAAAAAAAAAAAAAAAGTTTTGTAGCTGTTCTGTAATCCACAACTTCCTCTAGATTTACTGAATTACTTACTTACTGCTCAGTGTCTGGACTTCATGGGTAGTATCTGTTTTGCTCAAATTCAAACTAATGCTGAACTGAAGTTAATTGTTACCAAAGTGTGGTAGCAATTCCCTTAGCACTTGATAGCAAGAGTGAGTTTAATTCTTGATAAATATCCTCCGGGTAACTGCTGGCTTTACACTCAGGAATTACTCCTGGTGGTACTTGGGGGACCATAGGGATCAAAAGCCAAGGATCAAAGTCAAATCGGCCATATAGAAGTCATGTACTCTACCCACTGTACTATTACTCTGGGCCCCCAAATATATTACTTTAAACACCAACATTTGAAGAGATTTGCCCATGTTAAGAAAAGACCTTTGTGGGAAAGGTGCTAGGTAAGTCATACTCTTTAGTGCTCATGAATTATTCCTAGCTCTTTGCTCAGGTGTGAACCCTGATGCTACTTGAAGAAACATATAGAGTGCAGGTGACTGTACTAGAATCAGCTGTGTGCAAGGCAAGTATCTTATTTCCTGTACCATCTCTTTGGCTAAAAAATATTATTTCATTTTAATCAGGAAATTATAACTTAGTAAGGGTTCAGAATTTGACCAATGAGATCTAAAAATTCTAGTCTTCATTATAAATTTACTTAAAATTCTTCAGTACAAAACCAAAGGAAAATAGCAGGAATTTCTTCTACATTCAGAAAAACTTTATTTCTTTTGATAAATAAACTAGTACTTATCATAAAATCTAACGATAATTCGGGCATTCAACTATTTAGAAGACAATGGTAACTAAATATATTTTTATGTTCTAAAAAAAAAAGGAATGAACTGTACTATAAAGCAGTTAAAAGAGCATGGTAAAAAAAATAAATAAAAGAGCCTGGTATTTGAATAAAGACAGAACCTCAGATCAATGAAATAAACTTGAATATCCTAAGATTGACCTTCAGGCATATGATCAATTAATCTTTGATAGAGGGGCAAGAAATAAAAATGGAGAAAGGAAAACCTCTTTTGTTTTTGTTTTTGTTTGTTTTTTGGGGAGCCACACCTGGTGACTCTCAGGGGTTATTCCTGGCTATGCGCTCAGAAATCACTCTTGGCTTGGGGGACACTAGGGGATGCTGAAGGATAGAACCGAGATCTGTCCTGGGTGCAAGGCAAACACCCTACCTCTGTGCTACCACTCTCTTTAACAAGTGGTATTGGAAAAACTGGTCACCTACATGCAAAAAGTGAAGTCAGACCTCCTTTTAATCCAGTGCACAAAAGTCAAATAGAAATGGATTAAACATGGGGCCGGGAAGGTGGCGTTGGAGGTAAGGTGTCTGCCTTGCAAGCGCTAGCCAAGGAACGGACCGCAGTTCGATCCCCTGGCATCCCATATGGTCCCCCCAAGCCAGGGGCAATTTCTGAACACATAGCCAGGAGTAACCCCTGAGCGTCAAACGGGTGTGGCCCAAAAATCAAAAAAAAAAAAAAAAAAAAAGAAATGGATTAAACAGGGGCCAGAGTGAGATAGCACAGCAGTAGGGCATTTGTCTTGCACACGCTAACCTAGGACGGACCGCAGTTCGATCCCCTGGCGTCCCATATGGTCCCCCAAGCCAGGAGCAATTTCTGAGTGCCTAGTCAGGAGTAACACCTAGCATCACCAGGTAGCCCAACAAAACAAAACAGAAATGAATTAAAGGGGTCAGAGCAGTGGCGCAAGCAGTAAGGCATCTGCCTTGCATGCACTTGTGTACAATGGACCACAGTTCGATCCCCTGGCGTCCCATATGTTCCCCTAAGCCAGGAGCGATTTCTGAGCACATAGCCATGAGTAACCTGAGCGTCACCAGGTGTGACCCAAAAACCACCCCCCCAAAAATAAAGGAAATGGGGGATGTGCTAACAACAACCCAATTCAAAAATAGGGAGGAAAAAAAACAGGCATTTCCTCAAAGAAGAAATAAAGTGACCAAAAGACACATAAAAAATGCTCCACATCATTAATCTTAAAGGAGATGCAAATCAAAACAGCAATGAGATATCATAGTAAGAAGCTTGCTACAAATAGTGAAAGAGTGCAGTTAAGGTAGAGAAGGGACCACTATAACAATGCTAGTTGAAAATGAGCACTCTAGACAAGAAATGGATGCTAAATGGAGATAAAGCCATATGCATGATACCCCTTCAGTAACAATACCGCAAATCAGTGTCTAAAATAAAAAGAAGAAAAAGGAGGAGGAGGAGGAGGGCAGATGGAGAGGATGGGGAGGATGGGGGAGGAGGAGAGGAGAGAGAGGGGGAGAGGAGGAAAGGGAGGAAGAGGAGGAGGAAGATGAGGAGGAGGAGACGAAGAAGAAAGAAGAGGAGGAGGAGGAGAAGATGAAGATGAAGAAGAGAAGGAGAAGAAGAAGAAGAAGAAGAAGAAGAAGAAGAAGAAGAAGAAGAAGAAGAAGAAGAAGAAGAAGAAGAAGAAGAAGAAGAAGAAGAAATATCTGTCACAGAGGCAAGCAAGGGAGGGCAGCAAGGAAACTGGGGACATCTGTGGTGAGAAATATGCACTGGGTGAAGGGAATGTACACAATATTGATTGACTGAAACTCAATCAGATTTTGTAACTGCCAAAAAACCCCAGTATTGTATACAACTGTGTGAACCAAGGTATTTTTTTTTTTGGTTTTGGGGCCACACCCAGTGACATTCAGGGGTTACTTCTGGCCATGCATTCATAAATTGCTTCTGACTTGGGGGGCCATATAGGACTCCAGGGAATCGAAAGAAGATCGAATCTTGGTCCGTCCTGGGTCAGCTGTGTGCAAGGCAAATGCCCTACTGCTGTGCTATCTATCGCTCACGACCCTGAACCAAGGTATTTAAATAAAGTGATTTTTAAAAGAAAAAAGAAAAAAAAAGAACAAAAAATATTCATATAGGGGCTAGAGGGATCATACAGGAAGTAAAGCACTTGTCTTGTATGCAGCTGCAATAGCTGGGATCCTGGTTCAATCCTCTGCACCAAATATGGTCCTCTGAAAACAAAGTCAATAATAGACCCTAAGTACTAACTGTGTGGGATGTGACCCAAATCCTCCTCCAAAGAAAGAATTAAAAAAAACTAGATGAGAAAATTTATTTGTAACAAAAATGCTCTGCACTTTCTCATTTCACTGCAAAGTAAAAAGATTTTTCAAGACAAAAATGCAACCAAGGAATGGGGCCGGAGAGATAGCATGGAGGTAAGGCGTTTGCCTTTCATGCAGGAGGTCATTGGTTCTAATCCCGGCATATCCCATATGGTCCCCGAGCCTGCCAGGAATTATTTCTGAGTGTGGAGCCAGGAGTAATCCCTGAGCGCTGCTGCGTGTGACCAAAAAAAAAAAAAAAAAAAAATGCAATCAAGGAACCAAATTCCTAGACCAGGAAGGAAAGAAGTACGACCATTTCTCACGAAATCACCTTGGCAGTTGCTGGTACCACCTCTTCATGGTCAGTCAGCCAGGGGTGTCAACTTCTCAGAGTGACAATCTCAGTGATGTTTGTGCTGGTGAGTTCCAGCCGGGAGTTGGTGATTATGGCTCATTTCCTCAGTGGCTCATAGGTCTAAGCCCAGTAGGCGCCCTGAGGTCTCAAGACTGGGTTCAGAGGTCAGGCTATTGCGACCAAATTATTTCCACTTCCAGAAAAATAACTTCAGAGTCCCTGACTAGAGCATGTACCTGCGTAAATTCAGGGTGAGTCAAGGCAGGAACACATGAGTGGGACATTCTGTAGGTCCCTGGGGACCAGCCTTTTGAAAGAAACTCCCTACCCACCCCACTCCTCCCAGGCTCTCTTGCCCTATAGCAGGAAGGACAGAGACCTTGTCTTTCTCCCAGGACTTTGTCGCAGAACCAGTCTTGTCTCTGGCCTGTCCGTCTCCAAGCCTTCTGTGTACATATTCTTGGCTGCCCAGCTGTGCAGACTGGCTGGTTCAGTGCTCAACCCAGTGATACTTGAACTCAGTAATATTGGTGTTGGGGATGATCACAACTGATGTTGGTATGCAATATTGGGGATCAATTTAGAGCTTAAACTATTTTTTATTTTATTTTTTTTTTTTGGTTTTTGGGTCATACCCGGCAGCACTCAGGGATTACTCCTGGCTCTAAGCTCAGAAATTGCCCCTGGCAGGCACAGGGGACCATATGGGATTCCAGGATTCGAACCACCGTCTTTCTGCATGCAAGGCGAACGCCATACCTCCATGCTATCTCTCCGGCTGGAGTTTAAAATTTTAAGGCCTCCATTACAGCCCTGTGAACTATCATCCCAGCCACTCTGGGCCCCTTCTCCCTAAGCCCCAAAGTGCTCAATGCCATTGGGGTACAACCAGCCAGTTGGGGCCTCTCTTGGAAAGCTTCCACATCCCCTAAATGTCACAGGAAACCCTCTAGTTCCTCACCTTCTGACGCCCTGTGATGAGACAGGAAAAGCACAGAAGGAAGCACTTAGTATGGTCCGTACAGGGTGGTAGCAGCTCAGTCAGGGGGAGGGGGAAAAGTGGGCGAGAGACACATTTTGGAGTGGTGGCCTGCAGATAGGGGGGGTGGAGATTAAAAGTCAGGTAGGGGGAGTGGGACTGAATAGCACCAAGTTCACGGAAGGCTCAAGAAGGGTAGCCATCCCTTCTCCTGAGAGGACAGGGGCCTTTGGGTGCTGGATATGAGCCACTTCTCATGTCACTATGCAGGAGCTCCCTGAGGCACTCAGAGCTGGTGTGAATGCTCAGGTCTGACACGCTCAGCCCTGAAAAAAAAAAAAACAAAACAAACAAAAAAAAACCACCTTCACTTGAGAGGAGGAGTAGGGCAGTCTGGTGGGGTATTTGCTTTCCTAGAAACAGTCTAGCACAGATCTGTAGGCCAGGCTTGCATGCATGAGGGGAGACAAGGCAGTATAAGCACATGTGGGCTTAGAGCCCAGAGACCTGACCCAGAGTGGTGCAAAACTGCAGCCATAGCCCAGGGTCCCTGAGGTCTGAGCCTCTCTCTGAGTTTAGACTAGAGAGGGTTTGGGACACTAAAGTTCATGGACACAACTGGAGCAAGAGAAAATAAACAGACGCGGGCCAGAGAGATAGCATAGAGGAAGGGTGTTTGCCTTGCATGCAGAAGGACAGTGGTTCGAATCCTGGCATCCCATATAGTCTCCAGAACCTGCCAGGAGCAATTTCTGAGTGTAGAGCCAGGAGTAACCCCTGAGTGCTGCTGGGTGTGATCCCAAAACAAAACAAAAAACAAACAAAAAAAGGAAAGACACATACCCAAGGGGGAAATGGAAATGACTGGGTGTCATATCTATATATTGCTTAGATGAACTGAGGCCATGCATCCTCAAGTAACACACAGACCATTGCGAGGGGAAGGTGTATGTGCCACATGATCAGGTACCACACAGACCAGGGGGAGGGGGTACGAACCCTGTATCACACAGACTACTGAAGGGGGCACAACACCCGTATCAGAGATCACTCATTGGAAGATGTTGACACCATATAACCCAATATCACAGACCATGTGAGATGGGGTTGGGTGGGGCACATAACCCATATCAGACCATGGTATGACAGGATTTGTCTGTTTCTACATCAATAAACATCCACATTGTTTCTCATTGGATGAAATTCGTTGAATGTAGCCCCTCTGGTTGGTGATGGTCTCACCATCCAGGTGTGATGTTTTTCCTCATCTGAAAAGCTTGGACATAAAGGAAAAAACCTCTTTCGTTTCGGGATCTCCATGGAGCTATCTGCTTGGAGTGGTGGTCTGGGAATAGGAGTGAGGGTGACGTGGGGGAATTTTCCAAAGGTTTTTTTTTCTCTATTTCTAAGTTTGTGTGTGCTTGGATTATTTTACAGACCACCTTCTGACTTCAGACCCGTCTAGCCAGTGTTCAGGGTTGGAAACAGAGGGTTTAGAGCACAGTGAGAAGGGCATATTAGCAGCTACACTTCAAAGGGTCCTGTCCCTGCAGAATCGTCCTGTCCCTGCAGAATCAATCTCTGACTCCCCAAGTGTCCCAGCTTCAAAGTTCTCATCAGGCCTAGCCAGGCTCTTGGGGCGCAAACCCAGACGCTGGCAGTTTTAGAGCCTTTCTTTCCTCAGTGTTCTCTAATTACTGCCTGACTTTGTGTCGCCAAATCATGAGGATGGCAGTGGCCATCATATGTCTCCATTCCCAGTGCCTGACAGAGCGTCACAGCTGTTCCAGTTGAACGAATAGCCTAATCCTTCCCCACAGCCTTGCCAGCTGCTCAAGACCTTTGGTCTAGTCTGAAGGCATAATCTTTCCTTTTACCCACAGGTCACAGTATGGGGAGCAGTAGTTCTGCAAAACTAATGCGAAGGTAGTGAGGGACCAGATGCCAGAGGCCCAGATGAGAGAAGAGAGGGCCAGATAGATGATGTGTCTCAGAAATGTGAGAGGAGTAGGAAATATGCAGAGTAGTTGGTTAGAAAAGTTAGGAAAGCTGAATGCATAACTAAGCAGAGGTAGAAGTCCCTAGGAGCTACAGCAGAACGGAGACATGAGTAGGTCCGATGGCAAGGACAACTCTTGGCAGACTCAACTCAGTTGAGTTCCATAGATTTAGAACCAAGTTCAACCTGTCCATGTGTGACCCTACCTATGTAGCTGCCCTTCAGCCTAAAACCTCATGGTCCACTCTCTTGAAACATTACACTTCAAGAATACCAAACTGGTATTGTGTTCACTTATCTGACATACCCTAAAATACCTTCTTCAAGAGTATTCCTGGCTACTGGGATGCATTTCCTTTCCCAGAAAAGGGCCCCATCTCCCTAAAAATTCTCTACTAGAGAAAAGCCCTCTGTGTGTCTGAGAAGTGATGATGAACTCAACTTTATTTGTAAAATAAAGGTCAGATGACCCTATTTTCAACTCTACAACGTGATACTATGCTCCTTAGTGAGGGGAAGAGCAATCTATACCTACTTTTAGCTCAGTGTTTAAATACACTTAAGGTGATGTTACGTCAGATGGGAAGGAAGAGGTCCTTTAGGAGAATACTTGAGCCAGAAGTTGAGGCTGGTCACAAAGCGGTGCTAAGGGCAGAGGCCCACAATGCCAGAGAGAAAGGCGGACAACCCCAGGTTTCCACCGAGGCCTGCAGTGCCAGACCACAGCCTCTTCCTTTTCCTGCCTTCCCAGAAGAGACCAGGAGAACCATGGGGAGGACTGACCAGTAAGATAAGTCAGCAGAGCTATCCAGGAAAGCTAGCTGAGGCAGAGAAAGCTGCTCTGAAGAAAGAGCAAAGGGCATAGGGATGCTGCCTAGAGATTGCAAGTTTTAAACACAAGCTGATTAAGACATTGCTTTTCCAAAGAAAGAAATTACGTAGGGTTAAGCCAGGCAATTTTTCTTGAACAAAGACCTAGAGAAACTACTTAGAATATTAATTCTGGGTCTGGAGTGACAGCACAGCAGTAGGGCATTTTGCCTTGTACATGGTCAACCTGGGATAGAACCGGGCTTGGTCCCTGGCATCCCACATGGTCCCTGGAGCCTGCTAGGAGTAACCTGAGTGCTGCCAGGTATACCCCCCCCCCCCAAATGAATATTAACTCTGATGTCCTGGACCCAAAACCTATGACTAAATTGTGTTTTCTGTTTTTCTGTTTTGTCTTGGGTCACACCGGTGGCTCTCAGGGGTTACTCCTTGGCTCTGTGTTCAGAAATCGCTCCTGGCAGGCTCGGGGGGACCATATGGGATGCCAGGATTCGAACCACTGTCCTTCTGCTTCTAAGGCAAACATCTTACCGCTGTGCTATCTCTCTGTCCCCTTGTGCTTTTCTAAAGGGATGGGGATAATATGGGATGCTGGGCTTTGAACCACTATCCATCCTGGATCAGCTGCTTGCAAGGCAAATGCTCTACCTCCATGCTATCTCTCTATCCCCTCTATGACTAACTTTTTTTTCTCCCTCCCTCCTTCCATGACTAACTTCTTTTTTTGTTTATTTTATTTATTTATTTATTTTTTTTTTTTACTAACTTCTTAAGGCCACTAAGTATACTTAGAATCCTGTTAGCTCTGAGTTACTAAGAACTTTAAGGTGCTCTTTAATGTGTATTATTAAGTCATGCTATGACCAAACAGCTCCAATTAAAAATTAAACTTTGAATGTAAATTGTATAAATAAGAGGCACAGAAAATATATTCTAGGGCCATGGAAGGCTCAAAGGCCAGGAATGTTTTTGTTTTCTAATGAAAACACTCTTGAGTTTGATCCCTAAAGCATCAGAAGTAATGTCCAACTAAAAAAAATTCAAAGAAATTTATATGATGCATGAATAAAAATTTAAAATTCTTTTAATGAGTATTTTATAGACATATCACCACTCTGGCCTATTTCCAAAGGACCTTGGTTTTTAGATCACAGATTTTTTTTGTTTGTTTGTGGGTTACATTCAGAGGTGCTCAGAGGCTTACTCCTGGCTCTGCACTCAGGACTCACTCCTGGAGCTGCTCAGAGAACCTCTGGGATGCCTGGGATCAAATCCAGGTCAGCTGTATGCAAGGCAAGCTCCCTATTTGCTGTACTATCTCTTTGGCCCCAGACCACACTAGTTAGAGGAAAATTATTGGTGGACACCGGCTAATTAACAAGACAAAAACCATCTTTGCAGCCCAGATCTATCAAGTAGTGGCAGGAGTAAAGACTGGTAGAAAATAGTAGGGCTAGAGTCCGAAGAAGCTGCCATCAAAAAGGTTTTCTAGTCTTTATTTGGAGGGTGGAAGGGAGTATACCTGGCAGTGCTCAGGGATTACTCCGGCTCTGCACTCAAAAATCACTCCTGGTGGGCTCGGGATCATATGGGATACCAGGGATCAAACCCTGGCCCTAACTATCGCCCTACCTGCTGTACTATTGCTCCAGGCCCCGATTTTCTAGTTTTTTTTGTTTATATCAAATTTTTTTATTTTTTTAACTTTTTATTTTTTAATTTTTATTTTGATCGTATTGGATTACATATCTTCACAGTAGTATTTTAGGTACATATTAACATTGAATCAGGGGAATACCCATCACCAAATTTGTCCTCCCCTCATCCCTGTTCCCTTCCTGCAACCATACCCCCCACTATCACCCCCTCCCGGGCTGCTAGAATAGGTGGTCCCCTCTTTGTCTAGCTTACTATTAGTGATCATATATCTGTTTGGTCCTGGTACAGCCCCTTGTTTCCCCCTCTATTTGAGAGGTGGAGTTCGGTAATTCGAGTTATGTGGTTTTGTTTGAAGGAAAGAAAAGCAATACAATGGAGTAAAAAAATAAAAAATAATAAAAAATAAAATAAAAATAAATAAAAAAAATCAAATAAGCTGAAAATGGCGGGGTCCTTTTAGAGGCTTTCAACCTCAGTTTGAGTGAGGACGTGAAAAAGGTAATTGAAACAAAAAAAAGAAAAGAAAAAAAAGAAAAAAGAAAAAGGTAATCGAAACACCACATCAATAAGAAATATCAAATTAAATATCCAATGAGCACTACAGCAATAAAGACAATCACCACACAATAGTCTCGGTTCTGAAATCAAACCATGCCGGAGTACAAAAAGAAAGATAAAATAAAATAATATAGGGGCCGGAGAGATAGCATGGAGGTAAGGCGTTTACCTTTCATGCAGAAGGTCATCGGTTCAAATCCCGGCATCCCATATGGTCTCCCGTGCCTGCCAGGAGCAATTTCTGAGCACGGAGCCAGGAAAAACCCCTGAGCACTGCCGGGTGTGACCCAAAAACCACAAAAAAATAAATAAATAAATAAAATAAAATAATATAAAATAAAATTGAAGACATCAACTTCAATATCTACACCAAAATAAAGACGTCAATAAAAATCGAACAATCAATAAAGTTATGTCGAAAAAATGATTATTTTGTGTGTTGTTTTTTTTTTTTCTTTTTCTCCCTGCATAGGCGCAGTAACTATTGGGGATATTATAGAGGGGATTCCCTTGGCCTAGGAGATACTGGGTTTCTCCATCCCTGAAGTATACTGTCATGGGATTAATTATAGACTCCTTGTATGATTATTTACTCTTCCCTCGGTGCTTTTTTGGTGTATAGAGACTTCTGCTTCATCATGGATGGTAAAATCAGACCTCTGTATCTAGAGATCTTGGTGTCTGTACAGCTCAAGGAATGGAGCTTATGATGAAGTCTTTCTTTGTGGTTCTAGTAGTTCTGCTTTTTCGGTGTCGTTTTAATCCATTTTCTGTAGTTGGTGGTCTTGGTCATTACATTGCTCCTATGATGGAGCCTGGGATAGAGTCTTTCGTGTTTTGTTTTTTTTTTAATAATATATTTAAGTACCATGATTAATTTTCTAGTCTTTTTTTTCTTTTTTCTTTTGTTTTTGGGTCACACCTGGTGGCGCTAGGGGTTTCTCCTGGCTCTGCACTCAGAAATAGGCCCTGGCAGTTTCGGGGGGAACATATAGGATGCCAGGATTCAAACCACCGCCCATCCTGGGTTGGCTGGGTGCAAGGCAAACGCCCTACCTCTGTGCTATCTCTCCGGCCCTGATTTTCTAGTCTTGAGGCTAGATGGTTGGACAGTTAAGTTCTACCAGGCTTCCACCTAAAATAATTTCTGTAGTCACCCTAAAAATAAGTTGACTGGACACTTCCTACATTCACTAAGATTTTTTTTTTTTTTTTTGGTTTTTGGGTCTCACCCAGCAGCACTCAGGGGTTACTCCTGGCTTCATGCTCAGAAGTCGCTCCTGGCAGTGGGATGCCGGAATTCGAACTGATGACCTTCTGCATGAAAGGCAAACATCTTACCTCCATGATATCTCTCTGGCCCCATTCACTAAGGTTTCAGTTACTGAACATTCTCTCACTACTCCACTGGTATGGAGACAGATCATCTATACTAGCTGCCACTGAACTCTGTGTCTAGTTCCTTCTCACTAGAAGTCCAATTTTGTTCAGGACAGGAATATACCCAATGGTGTCAATTAGTTTGCTCAAAGCTCAAGGTGCTGAGTTCAGTCCCTCGCTCTGAATGGTTGTCCAACCTCCCCTGATTGTAGTCCTGAAAGCCCAAGCATCCCTGAGTAACTCCATAGCCCTTAAGCATTGATTGGCGGGTCTCCCACACTACAGTGAACTCAAAACTCAATGATCAAGTACGCATAAACTGATGAACAGTAAAATATGATTTAGAACTAAAAACATAAAATACTAATAGAGGCTACAATACAAATGAGGTTCAAAAACATGACATTAAATTAAAATTAGGTGCAAGGGCCACCTTCTATACTATGGTGTGTCTATGAAAGGTTTGAATAGACAAATCTAGAGATGCAAAATAGCAGGTACTTTAGGCTGAGGTAAGGCTGGGTGTGAGATTGCTTTCTGGACTGATAAAAATAAATTCGTTTCAGTGATGGCTGCATAGCTCTGAAGTACTAAAAAATTTTCCATTGTACACTTTAAATGGATAAGTAAACTATCTCACTAGTCAGTGGAATAAAACAAGGCCTAATATTCCAAGATGCCTAATATAGGAGTGTCCATGTTATACAGTTTAGACAAAAGCACAGAGGAACTATAGTATTGCAAAGATATTAACTGTCTCCTCCTAAAAAGGACTTAACTAAGTCATGTATTCTTCCTTTCATCTTTTCCCTTTGTTCCTATGTAGTAAAGGTAGGAGATCTGGTGGTCCCTGAAAACAAAGGTGGAAATTGCACAGCAGCAAATGGAGAGACCAGGCTTTGAAGGGTATTCTGGGAGTACTGCTGCTCCGGCTTATTTCTTGCTGGATTTGTTATATAAAATAAAAATAAAAACTTGTATGGTTAAGTGAATATAGTTATATTCCTATCACTTTCTACCAAGGACTATTCTTGGAGGCAAGCAGGCAAATGGCAAGAGTAGACTCAGAAACTTGCAGAAAGGTTAATTCCAAATATAGCATTCAAGAACAAATAAGTCTCAAGTTATTTTGAGGATAGATACTTATTTTCATATTATACACTTCTCAATTTCCCAATCTTAGTCCTCCCCCAGACGTTGGTAGAATTTGCAGATGACATGCTACTAAATTCAGAAAACCCTTAAGACTCTACAAAAAAGCTTCTAGAAACAATAGATTCATATAGCAAAGTGGCAGGCTACAAAATTAACACGCAAAAATCAATGGCCTTTTTATACATCAAAAATGACAATGAAGAAATGGACATTAAAAAAATCCCATTCACATTAGTGTCACACAAACTCAAATACCTGGAGTCAACTTAACTAAAAACGTAAAGGACCTCTATAAAGAAAACTAAGAATCACTGCTTCAAGAAATAAAAGAGGACACAAGGAAATGGAGACACATATCCTATTCATGGATTGGGAGGATTAACATAATTAAAATGGCAATATTCCACAAAGCATTGTACAGATTTGATGCAATCCCATTAAGGTTCCCATGACATTTTTCAAAGAAGTGGCTCAAACACTCCTGAATTTCATTTGGAACAATAAACACCCACAAATAGCTAGAGCAACCCTTGGGAAAAGGAATATGGGATGCAACACTTTCATCAATTCTAAACTGTATTACAAAGCAATAGTTATTAAAACAGCATTGTACTAGAATAAAGACAGACCCTCAGATCAGTGGAATAGACTTGAGTGTTCAGAGAATGTTCCCCAGACCTACAATCAACTAATCTTTGATAAAGGGGCAGAAAAACAAAATGGAGCAAGGAAAACTCCAACGAAGGGTGTTGGCACAACTGGTCAGCCACTTGCAAAAAAAGCATACTCAGTCCTCCATCTTATACCATGCACAAAGGTCAAATCCAAATGTATTAAAGACCTTGATATCAGACCCAACACCATATGGCATTTAGAACAACATGAAGGTTTAAATACCCATGACATCAAGACTAAAGGCATCTTCAAGGAGAAAACACCACTGTCTAAACAAGTGGAAGCAATGATAAACAGATGGGATTATATTAAACTGAGAAGCTCCTGCACTTCAAAGGAAATAGTGACTAGGATACAAAGATCACTCACAGAATGAGAAACTATTTACACAAATACCCATCAGATATGAAGCTAATATCTAAGATATACAAGGTACTGACTGAACTTAACAACAAAAAAAATCTAACCCCATCAAAAAATGAGAGAAGAAATGAACAGATAATTTCTCAAAGAAAATACAAATGGTCAAAAGCTCATGAAAAAATGCTCCATATGACTAATCATCAGGGAGATGGAAATCAAAACAATGATGTTCCATCTTACATCAGAGACTGGCACACATCACAAAGAACAAGAACAATCAGTGCTGGCAGGGAAGTAGAGAGAAAGGAACTCTCATTCACTGCTGGTAGAAATGCCATCTAGTCCAGCCTTTATGGAAAACAATATGGAGATTCCTTAAAAAAAAAAACTTGAAATTGGGGCCGGAGAGATAGCACAGCGGTGTTTGCCTTGCAAGCAGCCGATCCAGGACCAAAGGTGGTTGGTTCGAATCCCGGTGTCCCATATGGTCCCCCGTGCCTGCCAGGAGCTATTTCTGAGCAGACAGCCAGGAGTAACCCCTGAGCACCGCCAGGTGTGCCCCCCCTAAAAAAACCAAAACAAAAAACTGGAAATTGAGCTTCCATATGATCCAGCTATACCACTCCTAGGGATATACCCTAGGAACACAAAAACACAGTATCAAAATACCTTCCTTACAGCTATATTCATTGCGGTGCTATTTACAATAGCTAGAATCTGGAAACAACCAAGATGCCCATCAACCAATAAATGGCTAATGAAACTGTGCTACATATACACAATGGAATATTATGCAGCCATCAGGAGAGACGAAGTCATGAAATTTTCCAAAAATGGATACACATGAAAACCATTATGCTGAGTGAAATAAGTCAGAGGGAGACACAGAACAGTCTCACTCATCTATGGGTTTTAAGAAAAATAAAAGACATTATTGAAATTATTCCCAGGGGCCGGGCGGTGGCGCTGGAGGTAAGGTGCCTGCCTTATCTGCGCTAGCCTAGGACGGACCGCGGTTCGATCCCCCGGCGTCCCATATGGTCCCCCAAGCCAGGAGCGACTTCTGAGCGCATAGCCAGGAGTAACCCCTGAGCGTCACCGGGTGTGGCCCAAAAACCAAAAAAAAAAAAAAAAAAAAGAAATTATTCCCAGAGATAAGAGATGAAGGCTGGAAGGACCAGCTCGTGATATGAAACTCATCACAGAGTGGTGAGTGCAGTTAGAAAAATAACTGCACTGACAACTACAACAATGTTGATGAGTGAGAAAAGTAGAATGCCTGTCTTGAATACAGGCAGGGGGTTGGGGGGGGGGGGACATTGGTGTGAGAATGTTGCACTGGTGAATGGGGTATTCTATTTTATGACTAAAACCCAACTACAAACATGCTTGTAGTCATGATGCTCAAATAAAGATATTATAAATAAAATTTTGGTAGAATAAATATGAGCTACTGGCATATTCTCTACTCAAAGAAGACTATATATACTTAAAATATTATTTGCAATAGGGAAAAAAATCCAGGTCTCAGGCAAGCAAAGCATGATTTTTTATCACTGCAGGCCCATGAAATAATTTTTTAATGTCATTACTCATTTTTTTCTTTTAAGATATTTTGGTTATAACCAGAAGAGCTCAGGGATCACACTGGTGGGCTCAGGGATCATACCCAAGTCAACCATGTAAGGGTTGTACTATTGCTTGGCCCATACCTATTTCTTTATTAAAATAAATTGTTAACATTTATTCTTTAAAAGCATAGGGCCAATTCCCATTAGAATTCTACACCTGAACTTCCCTAGAGGTATCCTAGATAAGCCAAGCAACCACTCAGAAGAAATGGGCCCACAGATTGTTTCTTTCGTATACTCAGTCACCTATACAGGGTGTTCCTGAGTCCCAGAGAACCAATGCTGAAATATTAAGGACCAAAAAAAAAAAAATGTAAAACCAAGATATTGTTGCTGGAGATCCCAAATGCCAAGAGTCCAGCCATAGGCGAATGGGCCTAAAGCAGAAAATTGGGAAATGTATAGTATGAAAGTAAGTATTTACTCTCAAAATAAACTGGAACTCTCTTGACCATACTTACTTAAGGACTAAGAAAACAAGACAGACATGAGAGACAAGCATGGGGCCAGATTGTTCACAGCCTCATGGACTGAGAGTTTTGACAGTCCTCCAAGAATATTTATTATGTAGGCCCTTTATTATCAAGGAAGAAGGGCTAATGACAAACTCTAATGCTAACTAAGCCTAAGGAATGTTTTACATTCTGTTAGGGATGTGTGAGGAAACTAAGCTAAGATCTCTGAATATTGTCTTCCTCCAAGAGGGGTGACAGATAAAAGATTACTGCATTCCCTGCAGTGTTCAGGTAATTTACATTAAGAGCCTTCAGATCTTCATCTGCACCTCCCCTGAACAATCACACTTCTAGCTAAACTTGTTTATTTCTTGGGTGTCTCCATATCCGACACCTAACACCTGGGTTCTTTATAAATGTGCAGCTTTGCACTTGCTGGGCAAGTTCTTGAAGCCATCATTCAGGTCCCAGAAGCCAAAATTATCATCCAGAGAGTGATACTATAAGTTTCTTTTTTTTTGGGGGGGGGGGGTCACACCCAGCAGTGCTCAGGGGTTACTCCTGGCTCTTTGCTCAGAAAAAGCTCCTGGCAGGCTCAGGGGACCATATGGGATGCCGGGATTTGAACCACCAACCTTGTGCATGAAAGGCAAATGCCTTACCTCCATGCTATCTCTTCGGCCCCCAAGTTTATTTTTCTAGTCCACAAATTTTATGACCTTTTAATTGTATGGGATAGGGATGAAGAGAAGTGGAAGATAGTGCTAAAAGCTTTCAATAAATTACTTCCTTAGGAGCCATCATTTTTCAAGAGTAACTCCAAATTAAGTTGGCCTTCTAGAAGTAGGAAGAACTTGGAGCTGGAGTGGTAACACAGTGGTAAGGTTAGTTTACTTTGAACATGGCTGACCCAGGACAGACTCATGTTTGATCCATAACGTCCCACTGGTTCCCTGAGCCACGAGCAATTTCTGAGCAAAGAGCCTGGAGTAACCCCTGAGTGCCCAGATGTGGTCCATAAAAAACAAAAACAAAACAAAAAGTAGGAAAAAATAAACGAAGAAAAAGCTAAGGAAAAAAAATGTGCACACACACAGAGGTATCATATAGCTTTGAAAAGGATGAAATCTGCAGTTTGTTGCAGCTTGACTGATACTAGAAGGCATCATGGTGAATGAAATACATCTAAGGAAGGATTAATACTAGATATCATTCATTTGTAGTATCAGAGAAACAAAACCAAGGAATCGATATTAATGAAAGAAGACAAACTCTTGGGCCTTCAATTGCAAAACTGAGATCACCAAGGGGGCAGGGAGGAACGTTAAAGTAATGGGGAAGATGAATTAGAAGTGACATTTGGGCAGAAGTGAAGGTCCTGGGCACTTTTGTAGTAAAGGTGTAATAAATTTGTTCATCAAAATCATCCATGCCGTTATGTGCTATGCCATGTTTCTTATTTCAAGACCATGGCGTGTTTTTGGTTTGTTTTTGTTTGTTTTTTGTTTGTTTTGTTTTTCGTCTGTTTTTTGTGGTGCTTATCGATATAGCTGGAGTCCTCACTGGATAATTGACACTTTTTTTTGGTACTGGTGGAGTGTTTCACCTTCTTTTTCTCCTTCATCTCCCAAATCGATGATGAGAGCCTCTAGAAGGATTCCACCCATTTTGGGGGTATTAGACTCTTACCCCAGTTTATTTATCTTCTCTTCTTCAGGCAAAACCACGCAACTTGAACTAGCTAGTCCTGCCTACAGTTAGAGGGGGAGATAAGGGAGGCATCAAGACCAAACAGGTGCAAGACTACTAAGTAGTGGGTTGGATACATAGGGGACCACATATTCTAGCCGCCCTGGGGGTGAGGGAAGAGGAAATGGGAGGTAGGACAAAAACGGAGGTGTAGGGAGGACAATTTGGTGATGGGAATCCCCCCTGATTTTATGTAAATATGTACCTAAAATGTTATTGTCAACAATATGTAAGACACTATGATCAAAATAAAAATTATATTAAAAAAATCATCCATGCAAGTTAACACTACGATAATAATCATGCTACTTAACTACAATTAAAAAAAATGGTTGGAATTGAAGGTGCAGGTTGGTGGGATATAGGCTGGTTTTTCCTAACAACTATCTCTTTTTATTTTATGGTTTATATAAAACTTTTAAAATATGAAAATATATCACAATGATAACATAGTCTTTTAAATGATAATGCTTTAATAAATCAGTAAAGGGGCCAGAGAGATAGCATGGCGGGTAGGGTGTTGAGCTGACGTCAAGGTCTAGCCCCAGCATCCCAGATGGTTCCCCAAGTCTGCCAGGAGTAATTTCTGAGCACAGAGCCAGAAATTACTGAGTACCACTGAGTGTGGTCCCAAAACATAAACAAACAAAAAAAACAACGTAACTTAAAAACTAAAATCAAAATTTCTTAAGTTTCTACAATTGTTCCTTTGTGCAAATATAGATTTTTACTCAGCAATTTATTAAATATTCAAATCTAAATATTCAATAAAAAATCAAATTTAGGGGCCGGAGAGATAGCACAGCGGTGTTTGCCTTGCAAGCAGCCGACCCAGGACCTAAGGTGGTTGGTTCGAATCCCGGCATCCCATATGGTCCCCCAAGCCTGCCTGGAGCTATTTCTGAGCAGACAGCCAGGAGTAACACCTGAGCACCGCCGGGTGTGGCCCCAAAACAAAAACAACAAAAAATTCAAATTTAAAAAATCTAAATATTCAAATCTAAAAACATAGATTTTTACTCACCAATTTATTAAATATTCAAATCTACTGTCAACACATCAGACACAAGTGAGTCAAACACAAATTTCTCTCCTCAAGGTACACAATCGCCAGTGTGGAGGTGCAAGTCCAGGGAAAAGGAGCTTCAGAGCCAGATGTGGGTAAGGGTGTGAGGGGTCTCTGAGGTGAGTAGAAATCTGGTTGGGACAGCAGGATGTCCCCAAGCAAAAAGAAGCGCAGAGAAGAGCAGGAAGTGAACTGCAGAGATGAGGGAGGCTGAGCTTGGGACTGATGCTTTGAGAAACTATTAGAGTTTAAACAGGAACAGCTGGGGCCGAAACTCGCTTAGGATGGACCATGGTTCGGTCCCCTGTTGTCCCACAAACCAGGAGCAATTTCTGAGCACATAGCCAAGAGTTACCCCTGAGCATCACCAAGTGTGGCCGATAAAACAAAAAAAACAGGAACAGCCCTTCAGTTGCAGGCAGTATTGTTAACAGAGGCTGGAGGATTGAATTACAAGTAAAACTGGCAGCAAAGGGGCAAAAGCTGGCAGAGAACAAGACCATCAGCCTCCTAAAGAAGTCAGCTTCAGAAGCAGCTTTGCATATAATGGGAATTTTAAAAAAGTTTTGTGCACCACCTCTCACTATTCACCATTAGCAACATAATGACAACATAATCTTTAGTACAAATAAAGAGACTGGGGTGAGAGAAGTTTTCATGCTTATGGACCAAAAGATGAGAAGTCATCCATAATCCAGAGGGACGTGGCACATTCTATCAGAATTTTCTGGTACAAACATGCTCTCCCGGTCAGGGTCAGCACCAATAGACTTCTTTGTTCTATTTCATTGAAACTCTTCAGCAGCATTGACTCAGACTCCCCACTCCGCCACCTGGATTCATCCTTCAATGGTCTCAATACATGGAGCTGCTGTCAGTGAACTCCACACAGGTTTCTTTATTTGTAAATACGCTTTTGAGCTTCCACATACTTCATTGTTTTTCATTGATACTTTTCCCAAGTACACAACAAATTTGCCATCTGGTCTTCTCTTCCTCCTTAACTAGATTATGTGATACTTAGATGCTTGTTCATTTATAATCTCTTCAAAGCCAGTTTATTCAACACTTGGCTTTAATATAGTCACGGAATATGCTCCTACATTTCTATGTTTATGAAACCTCTTCTCTGAACTCCAGACTGTCAGTTATCTACTTACTATCAAAAACAACAAATGGGAGGGGATTAACTTAGAAAAACTATTGATTCCACCTGTTCTCTTATTTCCATCTCAACAGTTTGACCAACCAACCAGAAACACAAACCAACTAGTTAACATTGGTTCTTCTTTCCTTCTCTAACCCACTGTCCAAAACCCAATGGATTTACATCTAGTTCATTATCTTTAAAAGGTATCTCCATGGCATATGGAGTAAAGGAGACAAGGGAACTGAAGGTACCAAAAGATGACAAATCCTTAGCCCTGGATTAGAGAAAAGAAAATTATAAAAAGGGGCCGGTAAGATAGCATGGAGGTAAAGCGTATGCACTGCATGCAGAAGGTCGGTGATTCGAATCCCGACATCCCATATGGTCCCCTGAATCTGCCAGGAGTGATTTCTGAGCGTAGAGCCAGGAGTAACTCCTGAGCGCTGCCAGGTGTGACCCAAAAACCAAAAACGAAAAGAAAATTACAAAAAGTAGGGCTTCCCTCTAAAATCCTTGAATAAAAAATCCCACTGTTTATAATAAAATGTGTCCCCAGGCTCACTGTCTGCTCCTGTGCCAACCAGACTCTTCCTGATGCCTATATATCCTAGCTTACATTCTAGCCAAACCCACCCTCTGTCCTCTTTTTCTTTTCTTTTTTTTTTTTGGGGGGGGGGGTCACACCCTGTGACGCTCAGGGGTTACTCCTGGCTATGAGCTCAGAAGTTGCTCCTGGCTTCTTGGGGGACCATATGGGACGCCGGGGGATCGAACCGCGGTCCGTCCTAGGCTAGCGCAGGCAAGGCAGGCACCTTACCTCCAGCGCCACCGCCCGGCCCCTATCCTCTTTTTCTAATTGAAGCCACTGAATAGTGGACACACAGGCATGACTAAAGACCAATTTGTTCCAATGTTAAAGCCCCCACAAATTATGTTCTGTTTAATAAACATAGCGTACTTTCTATAAATATTAATATCATAATATTAACTCAAATATCACCAGCTCAGAAGTCTAACCAAATATATCTCAATGTGTTCGAGATATATCTCAGCTGACACCACTGTATTTTTTTCATAGTACTCATCAAAATTCAACTTATAGGGCTGGAGAGATAGCATGAAAGTAGGGTGTTTGCCTTGCATGCAGAAGGACGGTGGTTCAAATCCCGGCATCCCATATGGTCCCCCGAGCCTGCAAGGAGAGATTTCTGAGTGTAGAGCCAGGAGTAACCCCTGAGCGCTAATGGGTGTGACCCAAACACCATAAAATAAATACAACTTAATAGACTGGATCTGCTTCATCTAACTAAAATGCATGACCAGAAGATGAACTTTACCTATCTTATACCCGTATATGTGTAATCCAGACATACTAGACATCTCTAGTAAGTACATATTGAATAAACGAATATCCCAATCTTCCTTTATCCAACAAATAAAATTTTCTCAAGGTGAAGATATAAGAATAGACAGAATCTAATCAAAGTCGGTTAGAATAGTCGTCTTATAATATCACATCAGTATTTTTTCGAGTAAAATCACATTTCCTGTAAAGTTCACTAGAATTTATGGCAAAAACCAATGAAAAAATCAGCCATCAGAATCGAGTATACTGACCCACTGTGTAGTAGTTTTCTTCTAAGTAAAATTGCCTTACTTAGCACAGAGAAGGAAGGTTATGCTCTCTTTATAGGTACTTATTTTCTTAAATTAAAAACATTTTTTTTCTGGGCCACACTGGTAATGCTCAGGACTTATTCCTGGCTCTGCACATAGAAATCACTCCTGGTGGGCTCAGGAGACCATATGAGATGCTGGGGATAGAACCTGGATTGGCTGTACCAATCAATCACCTTCCTTGCTGTGCCAATGCTTTGGTACATATTTATTCTTAAAAAATATATAAATATATACCCTGTCATTTAGGGAACTTAGATTTTTAGAAAAACCAAAAATCAATGAATATAAAATGGGACACAAAAAAATTATGCTCTTCATTTGCTTGTGGTGGAACATGTATTAAGTCAGTTGCTTTTCCAGATAGGATGCTGATTTAAGAAGTTTAAGATCAGCAAGTCTCCAACTGCTTCACATTCTCCCTAATTTGCCTGGAAAACAGGAATAGAAGCAGAACCTGCAGTCCTAGTTAAGAATTCCATTCACGGGGTCCAGAGAGATAGCACAGCGGTGTTTGCCTTGCAAGCAGCCGATCCAGGACCAAGGGTGGTTGGTCCGGGTGTCCCATATGATCCCCCGTGCCTGCCAGGAGCTATTTCTGAGCAGACAGCCAGGAGTAACCCCGAGCACCGCCAGGTGTGACCCAAAAACCGAAAGAAAAAAAAAAAAAAAAAAAAAGAAAAGAATTCCATTCACTTCTGCCTGAAGCTTCTCAACCCAAGCATAAATACAGACCTATCCCTAATTGGCCCTGGAAAAAAGTTTGTGTGTAATTCATCTTTGTAATCAATCTAAATGTGAGTATAGTCAGACTTGGGACTTGGGAACCTGGGAAAAAATGACATGAAAAAAAAAATGTGGCTACCCACCGGTCAAAAACCAGATTTAATCCCCAGTACCATGAAAGGTACCTACTAAGCAGTCAGAAACAGCTCCTGAGGGGCGGAAGCAGTAGTGCAGATGGTAGGGCGTTTGCCTTGCACGAGGCTGATCTAGGGTGAACCGCGGTTTGATCCCCTGGTGTTCCATATGGTCCCCCCCAAGCCAGGAGTGATAGCCAGGGAGGTAACCTGAGCATCACTGGGTGTGGCAAAAAAAAAAAAAAAAGAGAACTCGAGGGTTAGATATCACACGTCTAAGCACACATAAGCGCTGTTAGTTTTAAGTGCCATTTACTATGTTATTTAGAGTTTGTCTTCAGTTCGATCCTCTGGCCGTCCCATATGGTCCCCCAAGCCAGGAGCGATTTCTGAGCACATAGCCAAGAGTAATCCCTGAGCGTCACTGGATATAAACCCATAAACCAAAAACCAAAAAAACCTCAGCTCCTGAACTCACCAAATGCAGCCCATTACATGAATCCTCAGTCCCAACCACTAAGTTTAAAAACTTAGCAGATACAACCATTATTATGAACAATATTTTCAATACTGTCATAATAAGACAAATCCTTTAAAAATGTTTTATAAAACAATTTTATAGTTAAGCCAGCCTTGAAGATTAGCACACAATTGATCACTTTACATTTTTTTTTTTTTTGCCCATAATAACAAAAGCACCCCCTCTGTGCATAGCACTATTCCAGGTGCAATAAGTGATTTCTACAGAAACATGATCTGACATTCTGGAATTGTATCTCTTTTTCCAGAGAGTAAAAATAAATAAAATCTCATTGTTCACCACTGACTGCCCCAAATCAACTTCTGCCTCACAGGAAAGCAACTTTATCAAATTTCAAATATCTCTACTTTCCTTGAAATAAGAAAGCAGAATTTTTCATTAATTTTTTTAAAAAGAAACAACTTTCCGTGAAAGGGAAGTTTCTAACAAGTTATTAAAAATTTTTTTATTCTCTAACTTTTTGTTTTCTTTTTCCAAGAAAAGTACTTTATCTTGAAGGCAAAACATTCCCAAGACTAGTGTTAAATATTTACGAAAACTTTAAAGGTGAATCACCTATATTATCTGGATGACCAAAAGTAGCAAGCAGATGGCACTAGATAGCTATTCAAAATATCTGTTTAAACAATTTACAAAACCAACAACAACAAACAAACGCTTATTTATTTTGTAAGAATGTACCCCTAATCCAAAGTAACTATGTCTTAAAAAATCTGGGGCCAAAAAATTTACAAAACCGTTTCTGTTCAACCTAATAAAATTGTTAGCTAGAAAATATTCCACATTATTTAAGTCCACTTGTAAAAGTTCAGGTTCTAAAGCATTCTAAGGCACAATGTTCTGGAAGACCGATGTGCTTCTACTGACTGACTCCTCATGACATACAAAGTGCCTAAGCCTGGCTGAATGAGGTCCCACAGGAATCTTCCTCCAGAAGCAGTGGCACCAAGAGGAATCAGACATAGGCCCCGAGAGCTGCATGGAACTCGGTGAGACACTGCACCAGCTGCTGGAACTTGGGCCTCTCCTCTGGATCTAAGGCCCAACAACAAGCCATCACAGCGAATCTGAAATTGAGAGAACAGGAAAGTTTGACAAGGAAATACAGTTTCATAATCTTTTGTTCAGTTTGATGCCAGTTGCACTTATCTACAGGTGAGTGAGAATAGTATACGTATATATGTTATATGTATGTATGTGTGTGTGTATATATATACATATATATAATTAACCAATACTATTATCTCTGGCAGTTTTTAAATAAAAAAGCAACTAAAATGGTTTCAATTTGTGTGTGAATTTAATTATTTATTCATTTTCTTTCTTCTCCCCTCCCTCCCTCCCTCCCTCCCTCCCTCCCTCCCTCCCTCCCTCCCTCCTCCCTCCCTCCCTCCTTCCTTCCTTCCTTCATTCCTTCCTAGGTTTTTGGCCCACACCCAGTGGTACTCAGTGGTTAACTCCTGGCTCTGCACTCAGACATTGCTCCTGGCAGGCTCGGGGGACCACATAGGATGCCGGGGATAGAACCCAGGTCTGCCGCATGCAAGGCAAACACCTTACTGCTGTGCTACCTCTCAGGTCACTGAATTTAATTATTCTTGAGTATCGATTACTCAAGTATATGAACACCTGGGTTTCATACAAATACATGAACAGAATAAAAAAAATATCCTTCCTGTATTAAGATCTCAAACAAGAACCCTAGATCTATAGTAAAATCAGTACAATAGCTGTCACTTTGCCATGGCTAGAAATCTTCATATGATTATGAACTGAGACCACACTCACTGTACAGCGCAATTTTGTTATGAGGAAATAAAAATAAATTGATATGTGTAACTATTTTTCACATAACTAGGAACTACTCACTAGCTCAGAGCATCTTTCTTATGAATCAGTTGACAACAACTAAAACCCCAAGATGACAATGAAAAAAATTGTCATAACCAAGTTTCTAACCATTCTGAGTTTAGAAAAGTATGTCGGGTCCCTCATTCTACATAGTTAAATAACATGGTACTCAGCAACTTCTCACTTTGGTACTCAGCATCTTCGCACTAATCAACTAATGTAGATTAATCTGTAGATTACGTTGTGCATTAAATTCTACATATGTATGATATGTAGACTAGATGATATGAAACAAAAAGTATCTATATGAAAATAACAGCTCAGTAACTTTAGACTCAAAGCTAGCCTTAAAAGACAAAACTAAAAGGTCTACTTTTAGTAGACAGGACAGACCAACAGACACACTAAACACCTACATAAAGATGACATTAAATCCCATGACAATTATTTCTCTCTAAGTCAATGGACTAAATGTAGTAGTTAAGAGACAGTGGCAAAATGGATCAAAAAGCTGAATCCAACATTCGCTTCCTTCAAGCAACACATCTCAATCGTCAAAACAAACAGGCTCAAAATCAAAGGCTGAAAGACAATCATCCAAGCAAACAATTCCCTTAAAAAACCTGGAGTGACCAAATAAATATCAGATGAGAAAACTTTAGACTTAAAAAAAAAGTTATAAGGGACAAAGATGAACATTTCATAAAAATCAAGGAATATGTACAGGAAGAAATCACACATATACAGAATCAATGAGGGACCAGCAAATAGTTAAAAGAATTGTTGACAATTCTGAAAGAAACATCAATAGCAACACAATAATAGTGAGAGACCTCAGTATCACTATCACTCCTTGATAGGTCAACTAGGCTAAAACCAAACAATAATATACTAACTCTAGGAAAAGAAAATAAAAAAAGAATATACTAACTCTGAAAGGAAAAATGGAAGAAAATGGTCTAGTAAGTATATATAAGAAACTCCAAACCCGGGCCCGGAAAGATAGCATAACGGTGTTTGCCTTGCAAGCAGCCGATCCAGGACCTAAGGTGGTTGGTTCGAATCCCGGTGTCCCATATGGTCCCCCGTGCCTGCCAGGAGCTATTTCTGAGCAGACAGCCAGGAGTAACCCCTGAGCACTGCCGGGTGTGGCCCAAAAACCAAAAAAAAAAAAAAAAAAAAAGAAACTCCAAACCCAGAAAACTAGATACACATTCTTCTCCAATACACATGGGTCATTCTCCAGGATAGAGCACATGCTGGCCCATAAAATATATCTCCATAAAAACAAGAGGACAGAAATTGTACAAACCATCTTCTAAGATCATAATGCACAAATACAATAAATGAACTACAAAAAAAAAAAAAAAAAAAAAGAGGGGGGTGCCAGAGAGATAGCATGGAGGTATAAGGTATTTGCCTTGCATGCAGAAGGTTGGTGGTTCGAATCCCGGCATCCCATATGGTCCCCCAAGCCTTCCGGGAGCTATTTCTGAGCATAGAGCAGGGGTAACACCTGAGCGCTGCCGGGTATGACCCAAAAAAAAAAAAAGTCAACTACAAAGAGACTCAGTGGAAAAACTTTAACGCCTGGAAATTAAACAGCTAACTACTGAACCAGTAGTCAGAGAGGAAATAAAAAAGATTCCTGAAAACAAATGAAAATGAAGACACAAATGATCAAAATTTGTGGGACACAGCAAAGGCAGTACTAAGAGGAAAATTTATAGCTTTGCAAGCACACATGAGGAAGAAGGGATCTACATAAATAACTTAATAACAGCATATAAAATTAGAAAGTGGACAACAAAATAAGCCAATAAATAGGTAGGCGGGAGGAAATAACAAAGCTTAGAGCAGAAATTAGGTGAAAATAAAAAAAAAAACAATCTGAAAGATCAATGAAGGCAAACATTGGTTCTATGAAAAAATAAACAAGTACGATAAACTATTAGCAAAACTCACAAAGAAAAGGAGAAACTTAATAATAAACTGAATTAGAAATGTAAAGGAGATCACTACAGATACTACAGAGACTACTTTAAGAAACTATGCCACAAAACATGAGAACCTGGAAGAAATGGATAAATTCTTGGACTCTTACAATCTTCCACAGTTGACCCAGTATGATCTAGCATAACTAAACAGATCCATCACTATTGGGGAAATTAAAATGGTAATCAAAGTCTTCCCAAAAATGCCTAGGCCCAGATGAATTCACTAATGAATTCTTTCAAACCTTTCAAAAGAACCTACTACCAATCTTTTTCAGGCTCTTCCAGGAAATTAAAGAAGCAGAAAAACTCCCAAATAGTTTTTACAAAGCTAACATCACTCTGATACCAAAAGCAGACCAAGATGTTGCAGAAAGACAACTATAGCAAAATATCCCTGATGAACACAGATGCAAAGGTCCTCAACAAAATCCTAGCACATAGGATCCAATGTCTCATCAAGAAGGTCAAACACCATGACCAGTAGGTTTCATTCCAGAGATGCAAGGATGATTTAACATATGCAAGTCAGTCAATGTAATATACCATATCAAAAAAAAAAGAAAAAGAAAAACATACAATCTTCTTAATAGATGCAGAGAAAGCAATTGATAAGGCCCAATACTCATTTATAATAAAAACTCAACAAGATGAGAATGGAAGGAACTTTCCTTAATATAGTCAAAGCCATTTACCACAAGCCCATAGAATATATTATATTCAATGGAAAAAAACTAAAAGCCTTTACTCTAAAATCTGGTATAAAACAAGGCTGCCCCACCTCACCACCCCTATTCAACATAGTACTAGAAGTACTTGCCATAGCAATGAGACAAGAAAAAGATATCAAGGGCATCCAGATAGAAAAGGAAGAAACTAAGTTCTCACTGTTTGTAGATAACATGGTACTATATTTAGAATATCCTAAAGAATCTACAAAAAAGCTTCTAAAAACAATAGGTTCGGATAGCAAATGATCCAGCAGTACCTCCTAGGGATATACCCTTGGAACACAAAACCACAATACAAAAATGCCTTCTGAATGCCTATGTTCATTGTTGTGCTATTTACAATGGCCAGAATCTGGAAATAACCTAGATGCCTGACAACAGATTAGTGGCAAAAGAAACTGTGGTACATCTACACAATAAAATACTATGCAGCCATCAGGATAAATGAAGTTTATGAAATTTTCCTATACATGATGGACAAGGAAACTATTATGCTGAGTGAAATCAGCCAGAGGGAAAGAAAGACACAGAATAGTCCCACTCCTCTCTGGGATTTAAGACAATAAAAGATAGTATGTTAATAATACCCAGAGACAATAGACCTGAGGGCTGGAAGAACAGGCCCACAATATGAAGCTATCAAGAAGAGTGGTGAGTGCAGTTAGAAAAATAATCACATTAACAACTATCATAATAATGGTAGTGAGTGAGAGAAATACAACATTTGTCTCGAAGACAGACAGGGGTTGGGGGAGGAGGGAGATGAGGAACACTGGTAGCAGGAAGGTTGCACTGGTAAAAGAGGTGTTCTTTTTTATGACTGAAACCCAACTACAAACTTGTAACCATGGTGCTTAAATAAAGATATCAAAAAAAAACTATCTATATAATATGACACTCTGATACAAACTATAGGATATAAAAATCCCTCATGCCAAAAGCATGAATGAATGGGTGAATGAGTGGGGCCAACGAGATGGCATGGAGGTGGGGTATTTGCCTTGCATGCAGAAGGATGGTGGTTCGAAACCCAGCATCCCATATGGTTCCCTGAGCCTGCCAGGAGAGATTTCTGAGCATAGAGCCAAGGAATGACCCCTGAGCGCTGCTGGGTGTGACCCAAAAACCAAAAAAAAAAAACACCCCCTCCCAAAAAAAATGAGTTTCAGTGACTTGTGAGGCTCTCTTCAGGTTGAACTCAAGTTCAAATAGACACTCTCAAAAATTAAGGTTCATGAATAAGCACACCTTGTTCATCTTTAGTATAATAAATAGAATGAAACATATGCCTTCAAACTTGATTAACTTACAATTCATCAGGACAATTGATTGGCTGGGCTATTCGGTAACCATCTTTTAGGTATGCAGCCATCTCAAAGGGGTCGATGTCCACATAAGGCGTCTGGCCCAAAGTCATGAGTTCCCACAGTGTCACTCCAAAGGCCCACTGAAAAGAGAAGCAACATAATTAGGGAATTATTTAAAATGTCTTAAAAGTGTTGCTGCTTATGATCAGATATGAACCAAAGTAGCAGATCAACCAATCTTACCAAAAACAAAAAATATAACAAATACAGGGTTGGAGAAAGATTAAGGTAGCTGCATTTCATGAGACTAGCTCCAGTTTAATCCCCACTTATAAATCCTTGAGCACTACCAGGAGTGACTCTTGAGCAAAGAGCACTGCTGGATATGACCCCCAAAGAATAATAAAAAATATATATATATATATATATATATATATATTTTGGTTTTTGGGCCACACCCGGCGTTGCTCAGAGGTTACGCCTGGCTATCTGCTCAGAAATAGCTCCTGGCAGGCACGGGGGACCATATGGGACACCCGGATTCGAACCAACCACCTTTGGTCCTGGATCGGCTGCTTGCAAGGCAAACACCGCTGTGCTATCTCTCCGGGAGAATAAAATATTATTTACAAAAATAAATTTACCATACCCAGTTAGTTGCACTTCTATGAATTTTTTTTACTTTGTATAACATTACTATATATATATATATATCTGTTGAAAATAATTATTAGTAAACAGATTTTTTGTTGTTGTTGGTAAATCTCCCCAATCCAAAAAGTCGTTATGTCTAAGATTTAGCTTTCATAATTAAAAGCAAAAAAATGAATATCCTAAGTAAAATATGCAAAGTTTGTAAAAATATAAGATGCCATATAGTTACTCAAATAATTTGAACTAAAAGGTTACCTTCCAATCTAGAGTAAAATATCTACTGGAAATTAATATGAATCATTCATAGGAAAATAAATCAAGTTGTGGATACAGTGGGTCCCTTTTAACCACTAGCTAAACCACGGGTCCTGGGAAATTAGAAGGAGTAGACAACTTGCCTATACAGAGCTGCTAACATGTGGCTGGGAAGTACTCAGCCAGGAACACCTGTTGATCTAGGCCCTATGTAGAATCTCTATGTTTAGGTTTGGTTGAGAAACATTTTAACTATAAAGGGTTTAATGATAATTTTCTGTAACTCCAGGCATATTTATACATATTTTAAAGCCTTATTGAGGGGCTAGCGAGATGGCACTAGAGGTAAGGTGTCTGCCTTGCGCTAGCCAAGGAAGGAACGCGGTTCGATCCCCCGGTGTCCCATATGGTCCCCCCAAGCCAGGGGCCAATTTCTGAGCGCTTAGCCAGGAGTAACCCCTGAGCATCAAATGGGTGTGGCCCCCCCAAAAAAAGCCTTATTGAACAATAACTCTTTCTTATAATCTATGCAAATAACATATTATTCATTGTAAAGTTTATTGGTTTGGGGGGGGGGTTTGGGCCACACCCGTTGACACTCAAGGGTTACTCCTGGCTATGTGCTCAGAAATCACTCCTGATTGAACTGTGGTCCATCCAAGGCAGACGCCTTACCGCTTGCGCCACTGCTCCAACCCCAAGATTATTTTGTTTTGCTTTGGTTTTTTGGTTTTTGGGTCACACCAGGCAGCACTCAGGGACTACTCTTCGCTTTACGCTCAGAAATCGCCCCCAGCAGGCTCAGGGACCATATGGGATGCTAGGATTCGAACCACCATCCTTCTGCACACCAGGCAAACACCCTACTGCTGTGCTATCTCTCTGGCCCAGATTATTGGTTTTTTTTTTTTTTTTTGGTTTTTGGGCCACACCCGGTAACGCTCAGGGGTTACTCCTGGCTATGTGCACAGAAGTCACTCCTGGTGTGGGGGACCATATGGGACGCGGGGGGATCGAACCGTGGTCCATCCTAGGCTAGCACTGGCAAGGCAGACACATTACCTCTAGCGCCACCGCGCCGACCCCCAGATTACTGTTTTTTTTTTTTTTAAAGTTTTTTTGGTTTTTGGGCCACACCCGGCAGTGCTCAGGGGTTACTCCTGGCTGTCTGCTCAGAAATAGCTCCTGGCAGGCACGGGGGACCATATGGGACACCGGGATTCGAACCAACCACCTTTGGTCCTAAATAGGCTGCTTGCAAGGCAAACACCACTGTGCTATCTCTCCGGGCCCCCAGATTACTGTTTTTAAAGCAAATGGAGAACTCTATAACAAGCTAAAAGCACAACAGAGTTAGACAAACAAAAAGCTGAGAGAGCATGACACCAGCTAACCAAACTACAGAGCAAGAAGAGAAGGAGAAAACACTACATGGATGTCTGAGACCACACAGAATGATGTAAAATACAGGTAATAATTAGAATTCCCCCCTCATTTTAACAGGTCCTTAATAGAATATGTAAAGTGGATTATAAGGTTTATAATATAAATAAAAGTATATATTACAGAACACAATCTGGAGAATATAAGCAGAATAATAACCTAAGCTGACTACACTGAACACAGAGGTATAACAGTGATACTATTCTTAACCCTAAAAGAGGTTTCTCGGTCTCAGCACTAGTGTGGCATTGTGAATTGGATGGTTCTTTGATATAAAAATGTCTTAAGCAACTTCAGTATCTCTGGCATCTACCCACTATGCTGTGATAGCTAAAATGCCTCCAAAATGCTCGGGGTGTGGGGGCGGCAAAACTGGCCCTCAGTTGAATAACTATACAAATCTAGACTGATTATACACATACGTATTTTTAAATAAAATTAAAATATTGAATAACACACAAGTGACCAATATCAGCAATGAAAGTGAGACCATAATTCCAGAAAGCTCCCCCAAACTGGGTGACTTAAACAACTGTATTCACTGACTCACAGTTCTGAGGCTAGAGATGCCCCTCTCAGGTGCCAAGTGAACTTTGCTCCCTATGTAACCTACAGTAAGGAAAGTCTTTCAAGCTTGATCCCCTCATGCTTCGGAGGTGGAAGTGGGGTGGATTTGCTGGCAGTCCTCGATGTTCTTTGGATTATAGTGTAGTCACTATATGTATGTATGTATGTATGTATGTATGTATGTATGTATGTATGTATGTATGTATGTATGTATGTATATGTATGTCTATGTATGTATATATATAAATGCTTTCACATTAACATTCTCTCCTCATAAATCAGGGTTTTTATTTTTATAAGTATACTAATCATGCTGAGTTAAGATCCAATATAATTAAGGAGGACTTCATCTTAATTTTAAATGCAATGTCTATTTCTAAATGATGTCAAATTCTAAAATTTATTTATTTATTTATTTATTTTTGTGTTTTGGGCCATACCCGGTGACGCTCACCCAGTGATACTCCTGACTATGTGTTCAGAAATCGTTCCTGGCTTGGGGGACGTCCATATGGGATGGCAGGGAATCAAACCGTGATCTGTCCTAGGTTAGTGCATGCCAGGGCAAACGCCCTACCATTTGTGCCACCCCTTCAGCCCCAAATTCTGAAATTCTTAAGTACTGGGGGTTAGGAATTCAATCTATCATCGTGGGGAGAATTTAAGAGGGAGCATTATTAAACCACAATCTTATAACACTCAGTAAACAGAAGAGAACGAATATTTTTCCTCCTCAATTTGAGACAAGCATTACTTCAAATACCAAAACCAAAGAATCCAGCATTCAGAACTTAGCATTTTTACATTGGCAAAGAAATGATGATCCTTGAGATCTGTGTTTTCAGAGGAGCAAAGGATAAGAGATTGAAATGAATGTGTAGCTTTAAATTTTTTAAGAAATAGTGCCTAACGGGGCCGTAGCAGTGGCACAGCGGTAGGGCATTTGTCCTTGCACAAGCTAATCTAGGATGGATTGCAATTCGATCCCCAGTGTCCCATATGGTCCCCCAAGCCAGGAGCGATTTCTGAGCTCATAGTCAGGAGTAACCCCTGAGCGCCACAGGGTGTGGCCCAAAAACCAAAACAAAAAAAAGTGCCTAAGGAGAATTTTCTTTAAACCTGCTAGTTCAGAGGAATGCTCTTTTCTGCTTAAAAATGAAAAAGGATTTCAAGGTAACAGAATCCAAAGAAAAAAGACTGATTATACCTAGGTACTATTTTTAAATTGTGTTCTATATGAAGGTTTAATGTTGAGATTTTAAGCGGTGTCCAATTTCTGTTTTACTACGCAGGTGGAACAAGAGCCCACAAAAGTGAAACTAGTTGGAAAGATGTTCTTCCTTATCAAGGTTGAGAGCTGAAGAATTGCAGGGAATCCTTAATTCAAACTAGAGTTTTTAGGAAGAAACAAGCAGATGCAGTCACTTTGTACATTCACTGAATAGGAAGGCACACTGTAACATCTGACTGTGAGGGACTTTCATAGTAAGGCTGGAGGTGCCTGAGACCAGCAGTGGATGCAGATACTATGACAACTATGTGAACGAATTGACTTACATCTTTCACACTGTATCACGCACATTGTTATTGCTACACACCAAATAAGGTTCTCATATTTCACACTGCAATACTCAAAAACACTTAAGATAGAACAATGAAGTCAAAGAGCCCACACAAGTGATTACTTACTTGATGGCTCACCAACCCTTAGGGCTGGGGGATTTTGATAAGAGAATTAAAAACCAAACAAGACCAGCCCAAGAATGATTTATAGAAAAATTTGCTCTTTAAAAGGCTTCTGAAGGGGCTGGAGCAATAGCACAGTGGTAGGGCATTTGCCTTACATGTGACAGACCTGGGTTCGATCCCCAACATCCCATATGGTCCTCTGTCAGGACTGAAATCTGAGTGCAGAGTTCTTCCCTCAGCATAGCCAGGTATGGCCCCAAATCCCCCCTACCCCAAAAGTGCTTTTGATAGTTGAACCATTTAACATTTAGACAGATGCATTCTGTAATTTCTGTATTTGAAATTGTTGGAAAGGAAGCAATATTTTGTGGGGTTTTTTTGGGGGGGAAATATCTTTATTTCATATAAGTAAATCAGAACTATGTTCTAATTCATTTCCCTCAACATATTATTTCATAGCTTCTTAATATAAAGGAAAAATTTTTTCCCCACAAATACTGATGTGATTTGTCAAAAGTATATATAAAATTAGAGGCCTGAGAAACAGTATCAAGGGCTGGTACACATACTTTGCACGGCGAAAAGACGGTTTGATCTCCTGAAGGTTGCTGGATGTGGCTTAAACCTGCTGCTGGCCACCACCACCCCCCCCCACCAGTATACACTTCATTTTTACTCTTTAATTACCTATTGCTAGGGATATGAAGAATTTTCCACTGTTAGTTCAGAACTTATACTTCCATGTTGATCTCAGGAGAGCAAACACTGATGAGAAAGTAATTTGTGTAGTTCTAAATAATCGCACCTCACCACAGTAAAAGCACCAGTAGGTGTTTGTTCTATGGGTAAGTCTTTCAGTTAATGCTAGAAACATAACTTCTCTTTCTCACATAGAGAAATGGGTTCAAATGTCCAAAGTAGTTATTAATTCGATCTATATAAGTATATTTTCAGCAAAAACTAATAAGAATCATCTAGGATGTTTGCTAAAAGTGATAAATATCCAAACTTAGCCTAAACTCAATATTTTAACAAGAAACCTAACTGGGTCTTAAAATTCCAGCAAATAAATGAACTATATTTTAGATATATTAACAGCCATGGTAAGATAGCAAAAAGACTCTCTCCCCCCCCCCCCCCGGCAGTGCTCAGGGGTTACTCTGGCAGGCACAGGGGACCATATGGGATGCCGGGATTCAAACCGCCGTCTTTCTACATGCAAGGCAAACACCTTACCTCCATGCCTTCTCTTCGGCCCCATCAAAAAGACTTTTAAAATTAAATTTTAATTTATCTTTGGGCCATACCCAGCTGTGCTCAGGATTTATTCCTGGCTCTGCACTTAGGGGTCACTCCTGACAGTCTTCAGGGGAATCATATGGGTTTCAGAGATCAAACCCATTTCAGCTATGTACCCAGCCTAATGTACAATCTCTCTAGCCCATTGAATGGTTTAATTTATTTTGGTTTTAGGGTCACATTCAGCACTGCTCAGGACTTATTCTTGACTTTGCATTTGTGGGGGGGGGGGGGGTTGGGCCACACACGGCGGCGCTCTGGAGTTGCTCATGGCTCTGAGCTCAGAAATCTCTCCTGGCAGGCTCAGGGGATATAGGATGCAGGAAATCGAACTCGAGTCTGTCCCATGTCTCCAGCATGTAAGACAAATGCCCTACCACCTCTGTGCTATCTCTCCAGACCTGACTTTGCACTTGTGAGAACACTCCTCTGCTCTGGATACCTTATGGAATGCATACAGGGCAATGACCTACCCAAAGTAAAATTAATGTTTTAAACAGTAAATAACCACAAAAACAGTAAATAACCACAATAAGCAACCACAATAAAACACAAACTATAAAACTAAGCATCATTCTGAAATTATGAAAAGTATATTATAGAAAATGACCTAAACTTCAAGGTAGTAATTATCTTGCTACCACAGCTTTCTCTTGATATTCTGTACAATTCATTAGGACCACTTCTTTTGGGTTTATTTTAAATCGGAGTTTCTCCTGTTCATGCTGGCTTTCCATAGCTCGGGGTACCCAGGAGTAGTATGGTGCACCCTGCTGCATAAGTTAAAGTTAACACATCTACCTCCCTCTAGGTATTCTTTAATCTTCACAAAATAAATAGTGTAAAACCACAGGGAATACATTACAATTTGCTCTGCATTTTTTTGGATGGATAGGTGGGTAGGTGGGAGGACGGACAGACAGATGGAGGACAGGCAGATGGGTGGGTGGTGGGTAGATGGATGGATCAATACATGATCTTTACATAGATGGAGATATATATGGATGTAGAGGATATTTTATATATATATATATATGTTGATACATGAATGCATAGATGGATGGATGGATGGATGGATTGATGGATGGATGGATGGATGGATGGATGGATGGATGGATGGATGGATGGATACGGATTGAGAATGAAGCCTCAAGTCCAAAACCAGAACACTGTAGAGATGTGAATCTGGAAACAAATGCAGATGCAGGAAATAATCCACAAACGCTGAAGGGGAGCAAACCAGGTTCAGGAATTCCAACACACAAGCCTTCCACTCCTAAGAAGCAAGTAGCACAGTGGGGAAACTGGAAACGCAAGAGAGCTGCATTCTGAAGTGTTCAAACACCTTAAAGGATCTCCACAATGAAATAAACCATGTTAAGAAAATTAGCCGGGGGCCGGGTAGGTGGCGCTGGAGGTAAGGTGTCTGCCTTGCAAGCGCTAGCCAAGGAAGGACCGCGGTTCGATCCCCCGGCGTCCCATATGGTCCCCCCAAGCCAGGGGCGATTTCTGAGCACATAGCCAGGAGTAACCCCTGAGCGTCAAACGGGTGTGGCCCAAAAACCAAAAAAAAAAAAAAAAAAAAAAAAGAAAATTAGCCTGGCCATCATTTCCTTTACTTGTTTTTCCCAAGAAAACATTCTTAAAACACAATCGAATACCATAAAGACAAGAAAGCCACTAAAAAACTCTTAACTAAAATCCTATTGCATTTGGTCTCTTATAAGGTAGTTTCTTAAAAGAATTATGTTAGCTACTATAGTTAGCTAAGTAACTCAAAGAAGATATAAATCAAGAGCCTATTTTCAAATAAAGGAAAAGAAAGTCACACAAACAAGATTTATGGTGGTACCCACATCTGACGAAAACAGAATTACAAACAATATCCAGAAATTCTTAAGAATGCCTATGACGACGTTGTATCTTAGAATAATATTAGAGATTTAGAACAAGTCAAAATAGCCGTGTTCCTCAGCTCAACATTTAAAGGCTGATATCAACATTGCCAAAATCTTAACATACTCGAGTGCTGAATCCTTCCAGTTGTGAAAAGAGGGCTAAAGAGTACATGAGGTACAATGCTTGCTTGCCTTCCAGGAAGCCAACCATTTCAGACCTACATCACCATATAATATAACCCGTGGTCCCCTGAGCGACACCAGAGGTCAGTCCTGAGTACAGAGCCAGAACAGTATCTGAGCAGAACCAGGACTCAACCCCCAAATAAAAAGAACCTGTGGAAAGACCCAGAGATGCAGTATTTTTTGAAGTAAATACAGGTTTTATTTGGAGGTACTGAGGAAGGAAAAGAAGAGGATAAAACAAAGCAATGAGTAACAAGCTCAAGAGAAAACACAAGTTTCTACAAAGGCAGAGAGCCCTGGGACACAGCACAACATGAAAGTAGAAAAGTAAGGGAAAATGTGGGCAACATATGCTTGGGTACCAAGCACAAAGGCAGCATAGGCAGCACATGTGTGCTGGTATTTTATTTTTAAGAGAGAAAACAGGGCCGGAGAGATAGCATGGTGGTAAGGTGTTTGCCTTACATGCATAAGGACAGTGGTTTGAATCCCGGCATCCCATATGGTCCCCCGTGACTGCCAGGGGTGATTTCTGAGCATATAGCCAGGAGTAATCCCTAAGCGCTGCTAAGTGTGACCCAAAAACCAAAGAGAGAGAGAGAGAGAGAGAGAGAGAGAGAGAGAGAGAGAGAGAGAGAGAGAGAGAAAGAGAGAGAGAGAGAGAGAGAACATATAGTGTATTCTCCCAAAGTAACATAAAGCTTATTAACTAGAACGAAATATAGGAAAGTAAAGGGTATATTACTAGAGATTTTCCATCCAAGACAGTAATATCATTTGTTATTAAATACCAGTGTGCAATTTACACATATGGAGACTAGTAGGAATGAAATTATTATCTCTAACTCTATATGAAGTGGATAGCCTTTAAGTACAATAATGCAAGTTTTAAACCTCTATTCCATCCATCCAGGGAAAATGGGAACAGAACAAATGATCATATATACAAATTTTCAATATAAATGTTGAAGAGCCAATATACTACATTTGGATCTTAATTCAAGAATTCAACAAATATGCAATCTCACAAAATGGAAAGGCAAAATTACTACACTAAAATATCATAGTCATAGGAAACAGAAGGATAGTCCTATTTCATATTTCAATCTTTCTCCAGCAAAACATATTAGAGAATTACATATATGCATATTTATTTACTATATATATTTTTTGGGGGGTTTTTTGTTGTTTTTTTTTTTGGGCCACACCTGGCGGTGCTCAGGGGTTACTCCTGTCTGCTCAGAAATAGCTCCTGGCAGGCATGGGGGACCATATGGGACACCGGGATTTGAACCAACCACCTTTGGTTCTGGATCGGCTGCTTGCAAGTCAAACGCCATTGTGCTATCTCTCCGGGCCCTATTTACTATATATATTTAAATACATAGATTAAAATATTGAACCCATAAGAATCTAAAGAAGGACTGGAGAGGTAATACAGTGTTTATGGTGCTGGCCTTGCAAGCAACCAACTTAGATTCAATCTCTGGCACCACTTATGGTTCCCCAATCAATGCCTGGAATGATCCCTAAGCACAATCAGGAGTAAGCCCTGAGTACCGTAAGATCTGCCCCCAAACCATAAAACAACAGCAAACTAAAGAAAAATTAAACCATTTTGAGAATCATATTAAATGTAAATCATCCTTGCGCAGGGGCCATGCTAATCTTCTCTGCATCGTTCCAATTTTAGTATATGTGCTGCCGAAGCAAGCACAGATATTAAGTGTAAATCAATCAGCATTCTCATCGTTAGAGTCTAAGTAGAGCTGAGAAGAATTTGGGCCAGACATTTTAAGCAAGCTTTTACCAATATATGCTAAAAATAATTATGACTTATAGTAAATTTTCTTGCTACTGGACAGTTATTATATTAGGTGGGGCACTTGCCTTTCACTCAGCCAATTTGGGTTTGATCCCAGGCATTCCATATGGTTCCCCAAACTGCCAGGAGTGATTCCTGAGTGCAGAGCCAAGAGTAACCTCTGAGATAAGGGCTGGAAGGACTGACCATGATATGAAGCTTATCACAAAGAGAGGTGAGTGCAGTTAGAGAAGTAACTACACTAACAAGTAGCATGACAATAGTAGTGAGTGAGAGAAATAGAATGTCTCAAAGACAGGCAAGGGGATGGGGGAGGATGGAGATGGGGGGGGCATTGGTAGTGGGATGTTGCACTGGTAAAGGGAGGGTGTACTTTATATGACTGAAACCCAACTACAAACATGTATGTAATCATGCTGTTTAAATAATTATATTTAAAAAAAAAGAGTAACTTCTGAACAACACTGGGTGCTGATACATATATATTTAAGGCCAGCAGACAATGCTGCAGTAAGGGACCCCAGCTTGATTTCCAATACCATGAGGTCCCTTGTGCATTGCCAGGTACACTCATATAGAGGCCCAACAATACTACTGGGTTGGGCCCTAGAGGCACCCAGCACTATGATATTCCTGGTATCACAGGATCCATGTAACATCATGTCCTTGGGCTCCTGCATTGAGCACTGAACCAACGATTTCTGGGGACCTCTTACCACCAAGAACCTTCCTTACCCAAAAAACTAATTTTAAAAAACTATAAAGTCTCTGATTTATTTTTTATTTTGGTTGTGTTTCTGGAACACTCCTGGATGTTCACAGAGTTTACTCTTGGCTTTGCATTCATAGGATCATTCCTGGTGGGGCTTGGGGAATGTTGTGCAGTGCCGGGACAGAGTCCAGATTCAGATGCCTTACACACTGTACTATCTTTCCAGCTGAAGTTTCAAAGTTTTAAAAAATAGTTGTAAAGTGGGCTAATAAAAATACAAGTGGGGGCCGGAGAGATAGCACAGCGGCATTTGCCTTGCAAACAGCCAACCCAGGACCTAAGGTGGTTGGTTCGAATTCCCGAGTCCCATATGGTCCCCCATGCCTGCCAGGAGCTATTTCTGAGCAGATAGCCAGGAGTAAACCCTGAGCACCGCCGGGTGTGGCCCAAAAAACAAAACAAAACAAAACAAAAACAACAACAAAAAACCAAGTGAATTGTTTACTGACATCAAATGAACACAATTTATCATGCTTCAGGGTCACAGGTTCTTTCTAACACTGCTCTCTCAATGAAATTGTTCAGAGGACCATTATTAGATTAAAAACAGTAACAATCAAAAGACACACACACAAAACCAAAATAGAAAATGCCTTTAAGGGGCCGTGAAGATGGCACTAGAGGTAAGGTGTCTGCCTTGCAAGCGCTAGCGTAGGACAGACCGTGGTTCGATTCCCGGTGTCCCATATGGGACCCCCCAAGCCAGGGGCGATTTCTGAGTGCATAGCCAGGAGTAACCCCTGAGCGTCAAACCGGTGTGACCCAAAAACCAAAAAAAGGAAGGAAGGAAGGAAGGAAGGAAGGAGGGAGGGAGGGAGGGAGGGAGGGGGGAGGGAGGGAGGGGGGAGGGGGGAGGGGGGGGGAGGGAGGGAGGGAGGGAGGGAGGGAGGGAGGGAGGGAGGAAGGGAGGAAGGAAGGAAGGAAGGAGAAGGAAGGAAGGAAGGAAGGAAGGAAGGAAGGAAGGAAGGAAGGAAGGAAGGAAGGAAGGAGGAAGGAAGGAAGGAAGGAAGAAGGAAGGAAGGAAGGAAGGAAGAAAGAAAGAAAGAAAGAAAGAAAGAAAGAAAAAAGAAAGAAAGAAAGAAAAGAAAGAAAGAAAGAAAGAAAGAAAGAAAGAAAGAAAGAAACAAAGAAAGAAACAAAGAAAGAAACAAAGAAAGAAACAAAGAAAGAAACAAAGAAAGAAACAAAGAAAATAAATGCCTTTAAAACGTTTAAAGTGTTGGCCTCTTCTCCACCTCAGTACTTACCACATCACTAGCACTGGAGAACTCATTATTAACAAGACTTTCAAGAGCCATCCACCGAACTGGTCTGTTTTCGTTGTCTCCCAGACAGTGATAATCCATGGGGAACAAGTCTCTGGACAGGGCATTATCTGTGATCTTAACTTGAAGTGTATCATCAATGCTGAAGAGCAAAGGCATAGACATCAAATGTAATGTGTACTAAAAATATGGGTCCTGGTTTTCTTAAATACAGCTCTGTTCTCACTGGAAAGATTCCTGGAAAGAACACATCCAGGGAACACTAAACATCAAACCACAGTGACAAGCCCGACACCTACACACAGTTCCTGGCAGCCAAGTCTTTGTGGATGACCTCCCTTCGAGCCAGATAGCTCATTCCACAAGCAATCTGAATAGCCATGTGTACCAAGTCTTGTTGAGAAATTGCCTGTGGAAAACAACAATATCTGCAATTAGCACAAAAAGTTATGGTGGCAGCTACTCATATTTTATTCCACAATTCTACTCACCTCAAATCACTTCTTCACACTCACCAAGTTTTACAGAACAACCTTTGACCAAAAAGGTTCTCATAGCTTCTCTATTGTTTTAAGGTTCTTATCATTCTGTAGTTGATCATGCAATCCCATCTCTTCTTCTATTAGAGGTAAATCTACCTAATACTCAATAGATATTGTGGCTGCTTGATAAGTATCTACTCAATCAATGCTAAATTCTCAAGGTAATTATTTCAAATGCCTATCATTCCAGAACTTCTATCTTGTGTTTGAGGCTCACCCAAGAGTGCTCAGAATGTACTCTTTGTTGTGTGTACAGTGATCATTCCTAGCAGTGCTGAAGGGGTCCCATGATATCTGGACAGGATCTGACACATGCAAGGCAAGCTCTTCACCCTGTACTGTCTCTCCAGCCTCTCAGCGATTTATTCTTTGAAAAATAGTAGTTTCTATTAGGATATTATCCCTGGGGGGCCATTTTAAAACTAATTAAAGTGTATAGCTCAAGATGTATGCCACTTTCACAGGCTATGAAGTGAAATAAAAATGTATCCCAAGTGACGTTAATGTGCCACCATCTCCCAAATGTAACTGTTTATTAATCCTGTTGATTGACAAAGCATAGCATAAATATTAAACCCAAATATGGAGTGAAAACATGGAGACTTTCCTCCAATTTCTTCTGGTATCTACTATACATATGTTATTAAAATCTTAAGTTATAAACAGGAGTTCTAAACTACAACCAGTAACCTTTGAAATGTGCTGTCATGGTGGCAGGTGGTAAGTAGGGAATAGTGCAAAGAGGAAAGTTGATACTGGTAGTGGGATCTGTGCTGAAATAAAGAATGACTAGCTGTTAGAAAAAAGAAGTCATGAAATTTATCTATACATGAATGGAAATGGAGAATAATATGCAGAGTGAAATGAGTCAGAGGGAGAGAAACAGATATAGAATAGACTCACGATAAGTGGGATATAAGAAAAATAAAAGACCAGTGCGGTAATATCTAGACACAATAGAGAGGGACCAGTTTATGATACAAAGCTTGCCACAAAGAGCAGGGAGTGTACAACTGCCATGACAGTGATAGAAATGATCGCTCTGGACAAGATCTGGGCACTGAAAGGGGATAAAGTGATATATATGGCACCCCTCATTAACAATAGAGCAAACCGCAATGTCAGAAAGGAAGAAGAAAGAGAGAGAGAGAGTGGGAAAGTTGCACTGGTAAAGGGCAGTGTACATTCTGTGACTGAAACACAACTATGAACATTTCTGTAACCATGGTGCTTGCTTAAATAAAAGAAATTTAAAAAAAGAAAGAAATGAAGTATGTCTAAAAACAAACTATCAATAATTTTGCACATCACAGCTCATTATTTCAATAAAAAGTTCCCAAAAAGTATCTGAAATTAATGGGGCTAAAAATACAGAAGGTAGAAAAACACAAACAAGCTTTATACTGCTACCATCATAATGTGGCATCTGAACTAATAATTCATAACTTTCAGTTATTTACAGCAGTAAAGAAAAATGAACTTTTATGTGAAGGATATCTTACATAGGGTTAATTATATTAAAAATTAATCCAGTTATCCCTCACAATTCAGACCTGCAACCATCACCAGTTCTTTGTACAAATAGGAGTATTAAGTGGTACTATAAGGTCTCTTTCTAAAACTTCAAAAAGTTATCTCTTGGGAAAATGATTTAGATAGTTCTATAGAGACACAAAGGGAAAACGTCAGCATCAGGGAATACGAAGCCTCAAAACATAATCAAGGGGCCAGAGAAATAGCATGGAGGTAGGGCATTTGCCTTCCATGCAGAAGGACAGTGGTTCGAGTCCCGGCATCCCATATGGTCGGTCCCCTGTGCCTGTCAGGGGCGATTTCTGAGCACAGAACCAGGAGTAACTCCTGAGCACTGCCAGGTGTGACCCAAAAACAAACAAACAAAAAATCATAAACAATTTCCTCTACCAATGGACTATAAATATAAATATCATTATTTTTGATTGGTCTTTAAACTTCTTTTTTAGATTTTATTATTATTAAGAACAATATTTGCTTTCAAGGGGATTTTTAGAAACTACCAGTAAATAGCTGATATTTGAGCAAATGTTTCTTACCTGAGGATTATTGGCCTCTACTAATTTGCACTGCCGTAAAAATAATTTGAGGTTTCCCCAATTCATGTAAGGCAGTAATACCATGGGCTTTTCTCCTTCTTCTATACACACATGGGTAATAGGAAGCAGATTCCTATAAATATTGAAGAAATTGGAAGAGAAACTAGTTAACTCTAAAACCTTGAGTTTATTTTTAAAAAGTAATCATATAATCTAAAACAAAATGAAGGGGCCGTCATGGTGGCGCTAGAGGTAAGGTGTCTGCCTTGCCAGTGCTAGCCTAGGACAGACCGCGGTTCGATCCCCCAACTTCTGAGCACATAGCCAGGAGCAACCCTTGAGCGTCACCGGATGTGGCCCAAAAAACAAACAAACAAAAAAAGAAATATCAAACATACTTAAACCATGACTACCAATAAGACTATAAAACTGTAAGAATGCTTTCTAAAACTAGATTTTAGTAATTCAAATATATGGGCCAGGGCAATAGCATAGCGGGAAGGCATTTGCCTTGGACATGGCTGGCCCAGGATGGACCTAGATTCAATCCCTGGCATCCATAATGGTCCCCCCAAGCCAGGAGCGCAAAGAGTAACCCCTGAGTGTCACCGGGTATGGCTCAAAAAAAAAATCATATATATGCACATATATGCATATACTGTATTTTATGGCATAGAAGATGATCCCCTACTTTTCCTGCTAAAATCTAGGGTTTGAGCTATGTTCACCTTATAAGACTATCTCTCTCGGGCCCGGAGAGATAGCACAGCGGCATTTGCCTTGCAAGCAGCCGATCCAGGACCAAAGGTGGTTGGTTCGAATCCCGGTGTCCCATATGGTCCCCCGTGCCTGCCAGGAGCTATTTCTGAGCAGACAGCCAGGAGTAGCCCCTGAGCACCGCCGGGTGTGGCCCAAAAACAAAAAACAACAACAACAAAAAAAATAAGACTATCTCTCTTTTAATGCACATAAAGTGAAAATTAAAAAATGTAAGAGACAAAGAGTAGAACCCTCAAAGGTTAACAGTACATGTTTAATAAAGCTAGACTTTGGAGTGCCAACAATCATTTTACATTTGTCATTTGTAGTGAGTGACTGTGATTCTTTAACTGTGATCTACATGGACAGCAGGGAGAGAGGACTCCTCCGAGAGCAGCTGGCTGGGGTGCAGTGACTTAATAGGAAAGCTAGAGGGAGACAGAGCACTTCCTCTGTGTCCCATAAAAGCTGAACAGAGGGACTGAGCACCAAAAAGTCACATACCCAGCAGCTGGATAAGATGCGGTGCTCAGTAACTCAGCTCCTCTGTGTGCCCTGAAAGATGAATCAGGACAAGCAGAGGACTGAGCACCAGAAAGCCACATACCAGTGATGACACCTGGCGGCTGGATGGGATGCAGCACTTGGTAACTCAGTCCCTTTGTGTGCCCTGAAAGATGAACTAAGACGAGCAGAGGACTGAGTGATGACACCTGGCAGCTGGATGGGATGCAGAGGTTAAGGGTGGGGGGGCAGATCACTTGTCCCTGAAGCTGGAGTAAGTTTCAGCATGCTGTATACCACCTATAAGATGACACCCAACTTTTAAGAAGTTGTTTGTGGGTTAAAGTCTTATAAAAAAAAGTCGTTTTATATGCCAGAAAATACGGTATATATTTCTTTATTTAAAAAATATTACAAAATCAAATTTGCTTACTGTGGGCTGGACTTTCTAAAGACATCGTCTAATCACACAATACAATACAATAATCACAATACAATAAGCAGAGACACTACAAAATCACTTAAGTACAAGTGTATTACATCTCATTTAGTTCATCATTACACTTAATAGAAAATAATTGCCCCAAGGTAGACTGGAGAAGAGTCTGATTACCAAAACAGCCTCTTTTAAGGCTAAAATTGCCTTAAAGACACCAAGGTAATTTTTTTTAATTTTATACCCAATTTGTATTTTGTGTATACAAATAAGCATATAGTAAAAATTTTATACACATGTATAGCCTTATATAAAACACCTTAATTCAGTGTCAAAAATTTTATTTTTTTGTTTTTCTGTTGTTGAGCCACACCCGATGATGCTCAGGGGTTACTCCTTGTAACTTGTTTTGTTTGCATTAACTTGTAACTTGTACATGTTTGCTTTAAAACCTAAGCGGTATTGATAATTACTTTTACTTATTAAGGGAGGAAATCAGGATCATAAGAGGAGAGAGGGGAGAGGGAAGAGAAAATGAGAGAAGAGAAAGAAGGGAGAAAGAAATTAGAGGGGGGAGGAGAAATGAAGGGAGGGAGGGAAGGTAAGAGAAGAAAAATATAGGCCATAGAGGAAGTTAGGGAGGAAAGCAGGAAACAACCTGGGGATCTCAGTGGCTGGAAATGTGCACTGGTGAAGAGAGGTATTTGAACATTATATAACAAACTCAATCATGAACAATTTTTGTAACTGTATCTCATGGTGATTCAAAATAAATTTTAAAGTTAGGGGATGTGCCAGTACGAACAAAAAGTTTTATTAATTTTATTATTTTGTTTGCTTTTGTTTACAATATTGAAAATTTTAATCTGCAATTGTCTTAAAAACATTTATTGCTTATCCTTTCAGAAGTGCATAAAGATTATATAGAAGAGGACAGAGTCTCTTAACACCAAGTCTCATGCACACTAAAAATACTATAAAGGGGGGCCGGGAAGGTGGCGCTACAGGTTAGGTGTCTGCCTTGCAAGCGGATGGACCGCGGTTCGATCCCCCGGTGTCCCATATGGTCCTCCCAAGCCAGGGGTGATTTCTGAGCACATAGCCAGGAGTAACCCCTGAGCGTCAAACGGGTGTGGCCCAAAAACCAAAAAAAAAAAAAATACTATAAAGGTCTGCATTCTTTTTTTTTTATTTTATTTATTTATTTATTTATTTATTTATTTATTTATTTATTTATTTATTTATTTATTTATTTTTGGTTTTTGGGCCACACCCGGCGTTGCTCAGGGGTTACTCCTGGTTGTCTGCTCAGAAATAGCTCCTGGCAGGCACGGGGGACCATATGGAACACCGGGACTCGAACCAACCACCTTTGGTCCTGGATCGGCTGCTTGCAAGGCAAACACCACTGTGCTATCTCTCCGGGCCCAGGTCTGCATTCTTAAGTATTAAGGGAATATGATTTCAGGGATGATTAGAAAAGCTAGCCAGGGGGCCAGCGAGGTGGTGCTAGAGGTATGGTGTCTGCATTGCAAGCACTAGCCAAGGAAGGACCGAGGTTTGATTCCCCCGGAGTCCCATGTGGTCCCCCCAAGCCAGGGGCAATTTCTGAGCACTTAGCCAGGAGTAACCCCTGAGCATCAAACAGGTGTGCCCCCCCCACCCAAAAAAAAAAGCTAGCCAGGGGCCAGAGAGATATCATAGTAGTAAGTCATTTGTCTTGCACACAGCTGACCCAGGATGGACTCAAGTTTGATTTCCAGCATCCCATACGGTCCCCTGAGCCTGTAAGGAGGATGTGTGTGTGTGTGTGTGTGTGTGTGTGTGTGTGTGTGTGTGTGTGTGTGTGTGTGTGTGTGTGTGTGTGTGTGTGTGTGTGTGTGTGGCCATAACCAGCTGTGCTCAGGGGTTACTCCTGGCTCTGTGCTCAAAAACTACCCCTGGCAGGCAGTTTTGGGGGACCATATGGGATGCCAGGAATCGAACCAGGGTCAGTTCTGATTGGCCGCATGCAAGGCAAACGCCTTACTGCTGTGCTATCACTCCGGCCCCTACCAGGAGCTCCTTGCCAAGAGCAATTTCTGAGTGTAGAGCCAACAGTAATCCGAGTGCGGCCAGGTGTGGCCCCAAAACTAATAATATTAATAATTATTATTATAAAAAATAATCAGAAGCAGGGTGAAGCCGGGTAGCCACCACTGCCATGTAAGGGCCAGCAGCCTGAATATCACTGTGGCTTTTGAAACCAACCCAGCCCAGAAAACTTGGCTGAAGCTGGTGACAGATGTGAGATGGGAACAGTCAAGCAGGGTGGAGCCAGAGGAGCGTGTCCTGGAGCATCTCCTACCCAATATTCTCCACCGAACATGCAGAAAAAAAGCAATGGGGAAACAATGTAAAACAACACCAGGCATAGAGAATGATGATAGCACCTCTGATGGCCCAAAAAGTGCTACAAAATTAACAAGCAAAAATCAGGGACCGGAGAGATAGCATGGAGGTAAGGCATTCATGCAGAAGGTCATTGGTTCTAATCCCAGCATCCCATATGGTCCCCTGAACCTGCCAGGAGTGACCCCCCCCCCCAAATTCAGATTTTTGGGGCCGGTGAGGTAGCGCTAGAAGTTAGGTGTCTGCCTTGCAAGCACTAACCAAGAAAGGACCTTGGTTCAATCCCCCGGCGTCCCATGTGGTCCCCCCAAGCCAGGGGTAATTTCTGAGCGCTTAGCCAGGAGTAACCCCTGAGCATCAAACAGGTGTGGCCCCAAAAACCAAAAAAAAAAAAATAAAAAATCAATGATCTTTTTTGTTGTTGTTGTTGTTGTTGTTTTTGGGCCACACCCGGCGTTGCTCAGGGGTTACTCCTGGCTGTCTGCTCAGAAATAGCTCCTGGCAGGCAAGGGGGACCATATGGGACACCAGGATTCGAACCAACCACCGTTGGTCCTGGATCGGCTGCTTGCAAGGCAAACACCGCTGTGCTATCTCTCCGGGCCCTCAATGACCTTCTTGTACACCAATAACGATAGAGAAAAAATGGACATTAAAAAAACAATCCCGGGGCCGGGCGGTGGCGCTAAAGGTAAGGTGCCTGCCTTGCCTGCGCTAGACTTAGATGGACCACGGTTCGATCCCCCGGTGTCCCATATGGTCCCCCAAGCCAGGAGCAACCCCTGAGC